>NC_056726.1:1748810075-1748812575 GCF_019279795.1 Protopterus annectens | reverse complement strand
ATTATTAAATAAGTAAGTTACACCATCAATGCTCTTTCAGTTTACCAGTCAGCAGTAATAAATAATTTTGTACTCTATGGCCGAAAAAAAAAATATCACAGCACCTCATAAACACCCACTACACCATATAATGATATAGATAACATTAACTGTAGTTAAATACATATGCATTTACAAACATAACAATATATGAAGCACTTGTATGCTCACTTCAGCTGGAAGGGAATTTATCATTTTTACAAAATAATGCACTATGCATTTTCCTGACAGAAACCAGGAGCCTAGACTCAAGTTGAAGTTTAGTGATAATAAACCGCTTGTAAAAAGGCAAACTATAAGCAAACGTTACCGTAAAATGAAAATGGTCCAGAACATTGGTTACAGCTTAATATCAACTTCATCAGACCTAATTTAATAATATAATCTATACTGCTGTTTGGGACTGAAACATAAAATGGACTTTAAACAGCTTTAGCTCTTAATCTGACCTCATTTTTTTTTTTGTAGTTATTCTAATCTCTTTACTGAGTTCCTTTCTCTGTTTTCATGTACTTCTTGGCCATGATTTTCAAATAGTGGTTTCTCTGCCAAGTACTTATGAAAGCTACACATTAAATGAAAGTTTTAGTTCTCAAACATATGCTGTAACAGCAAATCATCATGAAAGGTAAGTTCAGAACTGCTTACACTGTAATATTTATAACAAGTAACAATTAATTAAATTAAACATCAAAAAAGGGAACATGATTGTATAGCAAGGCATTAAATCATCAACGGTTTCTTGACACAAACAAGATACAGAGATGTGGACAGAAGTTACGGTGTAAATATAAGCATAACCTAGGCATAACAGGTAAGGCACCTGCTATTGAACTCTATGGCAAAGAACGTCCAGTTCCATAGTTGTCCCCAAATTAATTTAGTACTGCTGTTACCTGTGTTGCACTCCACCTTTCACATTTTGCCATAGGGCCTTTAATTTGTTGCTACTTGACAACTAGATGACATTTTAAGAGTCAAACTACAGCCTGGAGTTTGCTGCATAATATTAGGAAGCATGGGGAGGATGCCAGCTCCTGTAATGGCCAAGCAAAAGTAGTTTGTTGAAGAAATATGTTTTTAACTTCAGTTACTTTAATCATCTGCCGTATAACTGACTACAGCTATATAACAAACATTCTTCTTAATTAAAGAAAGTGGAACTTAATGCAAATTGTCCATGAATTAGGTTTCTAGACATTAGACATTTCTACACAGTAGATGCATTCCAAGATTGCAAGTGTAATATGAATAATTTTAGAAAGTAGAATATTTGAAAAGTGCCTTACAACCTTGTGCTTAATCTCTTCTGTATGAAACAAGCATTTATCTGAAGTTGGGCAATGTCTGGTTAATCCATAGACTTGTGTTGGAAGGGAATCTTGCCTGGCATTATTTATACAAATAGAAATTTCAGCAAAATAAAATCCAGAAAAAATATCATATAAGACTTCTTAAAAAATGTTCTACTGTTCAAAATGTAAAAGGAAGCCCACACATTTAAATGACAATCAGGTCTATTTAAAATGTTTTGTTTTTATGAAAGGACATGCAAGATATGACAGTACCAATACTTGTTTTCTTTACTGATGTGAACTACTCCAATAAAACGTGTTTATATTGCTTCCTGGCTGTTTCACTTCGTGGCCCAGTACACTGACAAAAATAACCTAATACTCCTGGCACTCAAGTTGCTTAAATAATCTATCAAACTGCATTACATGCTACATGACCATATATACATCTGACAGCAAACGTCACAGAATGGCACACACTGTATTTAAAAAGTGCAGCTATGGGCAAGTTACGTGCATGGATGCTTTGTATGAATTTCTTATGAATTACGGAATGGTAAAGTCTTTCTCCACAATTACTAAGCATGTGGAAAACAAAGACAAATCTGCACATATGATTTCGCTTGAAGTAAAGCTGAAAATGTAAATGCATTTAATAATTCCCTGTGTATATGCCCAGAAATGTAAAGCCAAGGTGCTGCTCCAGAAAGCTGAATAATATTTAATTGCATAGCAAGAGCACATATGTTCACTAAGTTGCAAAATTCTTCCACACTGAAGAATACTTGTCTCAGACCCTTTACATTTGTCATGCTTAGCAGTGTATTTTTTCTGTTTTGCTGCTGTAACCCTTCCTTGTACATAACAGGTCTGCAGACACATTGGTTATTTCATGTATCAGGCAGTGCTGCCTTGATTTGTAACCCCCCCTTGCTTGCACTCACACACACCCCTTGCCTACACACACACACACACACACACACACACACACACACACACACACACACACACACACACACACACACACACCCCTTGCCTGCACTCACGCACAAAGACACACACCCCTGGCCCACACTCACACACCCACACCACTGGCCTGCACTCACACACCCACACATGTACCTCTGGCCCACACACACACACACACACACACACACACACACACA
>NC_056726.1:1748328387-1748454575 GCF_019279795.1 Protopterus annectens | reverse complement strand
TGTGGGTGTATAGCTGCACACAGATGCTAGCAGGTTATGGTGCAAAGGTGTACATGGGTGGGACTGACATGTACAATGAGGCTATTGTGTATTACATCTGAATGCATGGGTTCTGCTTCTGGATATTACACTTCAACATACGCCATCCAGTGTATGCAACAGAGACATTGCTGGGTGTGGGATATGTTGCTATGCACATGTTTGCCTGTGTTTGAGGTATCTTGCTTCCTTACTGTTGTTATGTCAACACAGCTACCCGGCTATGTACTCTCACTACTGCTTGTGACCATTATGGTTGGCACCTTTTCCAATGCCCATAGTGGGGCATGTTATGTGGAAACTTCGAGATTTGCAGGACTACACATACCCACGGCTAGTGCAGTTGACAAAACTTCACTTGTTTGCCATACTATAAGCTTATTCTGTAAGCATTTGGGTTCCTTATTCATTTTCTTATGCCATGTCTGTGTTTCATATAGTAATGTATATGTTTTATGCTACTATTACATGTATATTGCGGGAATTTTCTGGGCAGGGGATCGGAGGTCATTTTCCATTTTTCTGATTGTTGCAGGGACACAACTGTCCAATCAGGGACTGTCCATGGCACATTGGGACAGCAGGTAACCCTGGTGACCATGCCCATGTCGCTACTGGGGTTGCCACTTTTTCCAGTTTCCAATCTGGGATATTTCCGGGACTCACATCTGACTTTACAGGCCGACACATACACACGGTCACTATATAGCATAGAACTTCACTTGTTTGCCTAAATGAAAGCTTATTGTTGTGGCAATTTGCTTGCTTATTCTGTTTCTTGTGTCATTTAGGTATTTCTGTTACGATAATGACCAATTCATGCTACCATTACATTAAATACGGGATATCATTGTGTCCTACAATCTTAGCACATCTGCCATTTTTAATCGTTTTTGGGACACAACTGCCCATAGAGAGACTGCCCCAACCAAAGTGGGACAGGTGGTGACCTTAGTCGCTGCTCCTGTGTCGGTGCGGCGCGCTGACATGCTGCTGTACACCTTCTCTGAGTGTAAGCACTGACGGTGCATTGCGGGACACACGCGGTCTTATGCGTATCCTTTGCTCCTTGGACGGGTACACTTAAGCCTTCGTGGCTTGGATTTGCTTCTCCGTTAATTTGGGACGGGTACTATGTTGCATACTCTACGTGCGTTTCATTCTGCACGGGACCTGGCTGCTGCCATTACTATTATGGGCGGACCCTGGCTGTCAGCACATTAGGTTGCTCACCTCATGCCGGCTTAGACACGCCTCCAGACGCATCCTACCTGGGCTCGCTCACGTACACTACGCACGTGTCTGTGGTTCCGGTGCACTCTCATTAATATGCATATGGCACTACTGCGCCAGCTATTCAATGCACCGCCGGCGCAAGCCTTACGCCGGCCTTGTGCCGAGCTTCATGAATCCCGGGGAATGTCTTTCTGAAGGAACTAAAATATCTGACACAATGGAGGAGGCATCCACTTTTGTTAACCAAAATAAAATCCATAATAATACTGAAGAAGTGGATTGGAACACTATATCCATCAAGAGGTAGCCTGAGCTGAATTCCTTGAAAACTGCTTCTACAATTAAAAGCTTAAAAACAAGTGACTTTTATTCTCTGATTGCAGGACTTTTATTTTCTGAAACAATATATTTACTCTTTAAATAAAATGTATTTTATTTTAAGCTTCAAAACATATGTAAGTATGCATTTATATTTTAAGCTGAAGCATTTTTTGTGATACTGAATATAAATGGTTAGATTTACTCAATTTACAGTGAAAGACTTAAATATTTAATTAACTAAACTTATAACTGTATTTCTAAATGTTAAACAAGTATTTTCTGTAAGTGAATGTCATTAAAGTATAAGTAATAGAATTGATAACTTTAAGACTATATAAGTTCAAAGTTTTATTTTGTTTTGACTTTGTTTAGTATGTGCATTGGTGAGTTAACTGAATGTCATATCTAAGTAATATACTAATTAGTAGTGTTAAAATACTGGGGATTTTGTTTTCGTTGTTCCTGTGCAACACATTTCTTTCACATGTTATTTATGAAGCAATTAACACTTAAAAGCTTGAGAATAAAATAATGTTCTAGTTGTGTGAAAATGCTTGATTCCTATTTGCCTTGTTTTCTACCTGCTCTATGAGCTGTTTTAAAGAAAATCCAAGTCTTAGAAGAGCTCAGAGTTCTTCACTGATGTCTGTGAAAACAGGAAGTGCCTTAATCATGGCCACAACTACACTAAGAAAAGATTTTAACACTCTCTCTCTCTCTCTCTCTCTTTCTCTCTCTCTCTATATATATAGATATACATATATACATATATGAGGAATCTACTCAAAATAACATCTTATTTTTTTTAAATATTTATTTAGAACTGAAGAATTGGAAAAACAAAAGCCATAGCAACAAAAGCTATATATTGAGCTTCTGCTGACATATAATTTGCTGACATTTTTAAGAATGTTAATAGCTTATAGTGCAGTGTTATTAACTCTAAATGTGCATGCTAATGGGAAGACATCAAGTTAGAGGTTTGTTATTGATTAGGACTGTTTGAAAGCATTAAGAAGAATGAGAAACTTACAGAGGAAATTAGCAGCTGCAGTATGTTGTGAATTGTAATTTTCACATGCTGCAATCAAATGTACAATATATGTATAACATTCTAGTGATCTTTGTATTGCATATGTCTGTATGGACTTGTAACTCATGTAAGAACATGTTTATGCTTCCTGTATAAAGATTGTAAATGTTTGAATGTAAGGGGAGCTTTTCTCCCCAGGCCTCCACTGAAAATGGGTTATTCTGACCCAGTTGGACTTTCCTAGTAAACAGATGTCAAATAAATAAATAAATGAATAAAATAAATTCTCAGGATGTGAAGCTTAGATCAGAATGTAAGTTCACAATGGCTGAAACACATTCAAATAATAAAGCAGTAATTATTTTATATATATAGTCAAGACTGCTTATACTAGAATTAATAAGAAAAGTAAACATGTTAAGAATAATATGCAAATACACAAGAAATGAAACATCTACTATGTGATATTAATAAAATAGCAGTATCAGTAAGTTAAGGAATATATATACATACTGTAATCTCTAATAGAGACCTGATGATTAAATATCTCTTTGATGGGAGACTAGAAACACAAGTTATATAAAATAAGGTATAATATTAGTGAACAAATAAGACATAAAAATATATTTAATTAAACTGCTTATAAGAAAGATATATATTACATATACCTGAATATGGCAGAAATGCGAGTGTACAAGATCTCATATAATTTACATAGAAAATTATATATAAAAGATATTTGAAAAAGATCATGAAAGCTGAAATTTAAAGCTTGGTTATGTGAACTTTGAAGCTTTTTGCATATTGTAGGTTATTAGATTTACTAAGACTACCTGTAATAACTAATTTCATAAGTCAGAGATGAAATTTGAGTGTTGTATTGCTAAATCAGTGCATCCATTTTGATAGAAAGTAAAGGAAAGTAGATTTTTCAAGATGTTTGAACTGGGAAAGAATAATGTGATTTGAGTTAAGGGCATTGTAACTTTTGAATACAATATAGACTGCAATTTTTTTTTACTCTGTGTAAATGGCATTGTCTTTGACTTTAGTAATGTACATATTTTTATGAATTAATTTAATAAACTGAAGTATTTTTAAATATTTTTATATTTATCATATTAAGAGTGTTACACAACTTTAAGATATAGACACTTGCACTTTTAAAATCATCTCAGAGTGTTTGTTAGATCTATGAAATATATATCTTTTGCCATGGTAAATGTATATATACACTGATGTTTACTATTAGTAAGATAAGATTACCTGTCACCTGTAAGCTTACAGATATCTTATAGGTTCATAGGTTCATAGGTAGATACTAGGCTATCTGCCCGAGGGCATTTATAAGCCTAACCAGAGTGTGTCATTTTTCTCCACCCCATTGATTAATTAACTGAGCCTCTGTCAAGAAGAGCCAAAGAAGTGATCCCAGGGGTGTATTTTCTGTTACCCATCCACTCGTCAAGGTTTCTCTTGAAGAGTGTTAGTGAGGGGCTCTGCCTAATGTAGTTAGGAATTTTGTTCCAAAGCATGGAGAGTCTCTATGACAGGAATCTATCCCTCCAGCATGTTCTATTTATTGTTGTGGCGAGGTTTAGCTCACTAGAGCCAGTGGCTCGCAGTGACTTGGATTTCTTTAGGTGGAGCATGTCCATCAATTCTGAGTTGGACATGGCTTTGTAAGTCAGGCAGAGATCACCTCTGAGTAAGCGATATGCGACTGAGTACAGCTGGAGTTTTTCCAGTCGGGCTGCATAGGACATATGTTTGAGGTCAGTAATCCTCTTGGTGAGGTACTTTTGTGGTCTTTCCAGCTGTTGGAAGTGTCTTGTGAGGTACATCCCAAATGGGGCATTGCACTCTATGATGGGTCTAATGAGTGACGAGTAGAGGGGCACTATAATCTCTATTTCTAGATGTGAACCCTTTAGTAATTAGATGGGCTACATAGAAAGATTTCCCAACTACTTAGGCAATATGATTGTCAAAGGAGAGATTACTATCTACCTGGGTCCCCAGATCTCTTATCACCTCTTCTGTATTAAGGGGGCTGCTACCTATGTGATAATTCATGGGTGTTTTGTTTTTCCCAAATGGGATGACTATACATTTTTTGGCATTTAGCTTGAGACCATGACTTTGACACCAGGTGTCCGTCTCAGTAAGGCCCTTTTGGAGAATGTCCGTATCAGCCGGAGTCAATTATGGCTCCCAGTTTACAGTCATCGACAAACTTGGTTAGCCATAGTCCTCCTGTGTTTGCCTGTACTTCTGAGAAGTATATGCCAAACAGTAGGGGTCCCAGGACCGAGCCTTGTGGGACACCACTTGTGACTGGTTTAGAGTCAGACCTGGAGCCCGCTATACCGTGTGAGTTCTGAATGTAAACCAGTTGCAACCCATCTCATGACGTAGGGGTTTATGTTCAGGCTGGTGAGTTTTTCTATAATTCCAGAGTGGGGAATGGTATCAAAAGCCTTGGCATGGTCAAGGTAGGCTGTGTGAACTTCCTTCCCCTCATCTATGGCCTTAGTGACTGTCTCAAAGAAGTCAACCAGGTTTAGTAGGCATGATATGCCCTTAACAACGCCAAACTGGGTCAGGTCAAGTGTTTGGAGGTTCCCAATGTCTTTGTTAATGAGTTCCATGATGATGCATTCCATAGCTTTGCAGACCAGGCAAGTCAGGCTTATGGGGCGATAGTTACCAAGGTCAGTTGTGGCCCCTCCTTTGTGGATCGTAATAACCGTTGCTGTGCTCCATTCTATAGGCATGTAGCCTGTGGAGAGGCTGAGGTTGAACAGTGTGTTTAGGTGGGGGGTTAGTTTGTTCTGTAGTTCGTGCAAGACGCAGCCTGGGACACCATCTGGCCCCATTGACGCTGTGCTTTTGGCTTTTGAAAGGGCTGTTTTCACCTGTGCTTCTGTGATTTCTGGGACACTACACTTTTCCAGTATTGTTGTGGGCCCTTTTGGGGGTGAGAGGGGGGTGAAGTTTGCACTGAATCTATCTGCCAGGATGTTGGCAATATCAGTGGGTTCAGTATATTTTGTGCTATTTTACACTAGCTCAGAGCATATCTGCGAGTTGCCACTTAGATTCTTGACATAGCTAGAGAAAGCTTTGTGGTTATCTTTTGAATCTTTGGCTATTTTTCTTTTGAAGTTAGCCTTGGAGGATTTTATGAGGGATCTTAGTTTCCTACTGATACTGATCAAGGATGTCTTTCCTTCTTAAGATTTGCTTTTTTCTGAACTAGTTTCCTCCTTCTATTGTATAGCCTGTTTATGACAGGGGTTCACCAGACTGGTTTCCTTCTCTTAGGGGAGTGAGTCTTGGTTTTGCTAGGGATGGCACGATCCATGCATCCTTGTAGGTGCTCATAGAGTACATTTGTAAAGGTTCCTGCATCTTGGACACTGTTATCCTTTAGTGTGTGGGCTGCAAAACTTACCACCTCTGTCTTAAGTAAGGTGAAGTTTGCCATAGAAAAGTTTTTCACATGGTTTCCTTGGTTGAAGGTGGTGGTGTGGTGTGGACATCCAGAGTGATTAGTTTATGGTCTTATCTAACCAGTGATAGGTTGACCTCCTGTGTGGAACACCTGTCGCCCATGTTGGTGATGACCAGGTCCAATATGTTTTCACCTCTGGTAGGGGAGTTTACCAGCTGATCCAGGGCATTTGAGTTGATAAATTCCAGGAAGTGCTGGACCTGGGAGTTTGTACTTGAGTACTTTTCCCATTTAACGGTAGGGTAATTGAAATCACCCAATATCAGGGTGTTCAGTAGAACCTTCATGTTTTCCAGTGTCTCCAGAAAGTCGGAGTGGTGGTCCTGGGTCATGGAGGGTGATCCATAGCAGGCCACAATTTGCATTGCAGATTTGCCTGATGTTAGTTGCACATGGATGATCTCGGAGGTATCATGCTGCGCCACTAACCTGGAGGTATAGGTATCCTTGATGAATATGGCTATACCCCCTCCTTTTGTGTTTCGGTCCATCTTCTGTGGCCAAAATGTGTGGTATGAGTTGTAGCCCAGTAGTGCTGGGGTGCTCTGTGGAGCCTTGAACCAGGTTTCAGTTACTGCACAGATGTCGATGTTCTCCATACTGAGGAGTGCTTTGAGCCTGTGCATTTTGAGATTTAAACTCCTGGTGTTGAGTAGCATAACCCTCATTTTTTTTTTATTTGTGCCGTTTATGGAGGTGGGTTTGACTTTTGAGCCTTGCCTAAAAAAGGCACTATGGGGGCAGCAAGAGCCTTGGCCAGTATTCAAAAGCCTAGGGGTGACAGGCGCAAGCCATCTCTAGTGAAGCAGCGTGGCTTGTCGAGGATGTCATTCCAGGCTGACAGACACTGGATCCCCTTTGAATGACACCAGAAGCTTAGCCATTTGTTGAAATTGATAATTTTTTCTTTATACTGCGGTATCATTCTTGGTGAGGGCAGGATGCTACTCAGGGTCAGGGTCATACCAGCCTGGGCTACATAATCAGAGAGCTCTTCCATGTCTCTTTTCATGTAGTCCAGGGAGGTACGTCTTAGGTCATTTATGCCAACATGAACAATGACAGAGTCATATTTGTACTTGTTCTGGAGTGACCTGAGTGCTTGTGTTATGTGGCGGATTCTGGCTCCCGACAGGCAGCTAACAGTAACCTTTTTGCCCAGCCTAGTGAGAGGGACGTCAGTGTGCCTGACTACAGAGTCACCTATTACTAGTGTGTTGGGTATGTTATTTCACTTTAAGGGCTGTGATTGTGCGGCACACTGATTTTGTGTTTTATGTGTTGTCTGGTTTGTGACGGGAGGTGCAGGTTTTTTGGGTGTCTGCTTTGGAGGTCTGTGATGCTTTTGCAAGTATTTATTTAGAGCCTTCTGAGTATGATTTTGTGTATTTTTTGCCAGTGCTGGTTTAGTATGTCTGTGTGAGGGTGGAGGTGTGGTGCAAGTGTTAATCTTCTCCTCATGACTGCCTGTTCCTGTCTTGGGTAGAGATAGCTTAGCCTCCAGTTTAGCTATATAATTGCATCTCTCACATATGTTAATGTTTTGTGGGAAGAGGAGAGGGTTTTCTGTGTACATGAGGCAATTGTAACATTGCCTCAGGATACCCAGGTTCACCAGCTGGACTGGAGAGTATACCTAAAATTGCCCTTTGGTCATGCCTGAATAGTAGGGTGGGCTGCTTAGTCGCTTGGTTGGTGAGGGGTGAATAATGAGCCTCTGCCCTGCTGGGCAATCAATTGTCGGGGTATATTAGTGCTTGCTATTAGGTCTGAGCAAGTGCTGGACTGTAGGATGCTTTTTAAGTGCTTAGATTGAGAGTTAGACTACTTTCAAGGGAAAAACTGAAGAGGAGACTTGGTGGAGCTGGGATAAATTTAGCCCTAGCTAACTGGCACTGCCCAGATGTGCAAAACTGTGCAAACGCTGTTTTTACAGCAGGGAAATGAAAGAGATAGAAAGCCCAAAATGGCCTATAAACCGCTAACTTCTGGGCTGGAACCACTCCTCCTGGGACAGATTACTGCTCAAAGCTCCATCTCTCACAGGTGAACAGAGAAATCTCCCTCTATCCAAGTAAGGTATGGGCAACTCAGAAAATTGTAACACAGCCCTGAATTCAGCACTAGCCTGAAAATCGGAGTATACTAGCTTAGAAATGGGGGAAACAAAAAAAATGTTTTTTTTTAAAGATAAGGCAAAAACAGTAAAAATACACTTAAAACAGCTTTAAACGACTACAAACAGTAAAAAATACACTTAAAACAGCTTTAGATGACTACAAACAATCAGAAAAGGCTTTTAAACAAATTACCCAATTAACCAGTAGAAAAATCTCAAAACTGAGCCCTGTTCCTGTAGTCTTC
Source organism: Protopterus annectens (assembly GCF_019279795.1). Taxonomy (NCBI): domain Eukaryota; kingdom Metazoa; phylum Chordata; order Ceratodontiformes; family Protopteridae; genus Protopterus; species Protopterus annectens. The sequence continues at coordinate 1,748,446,065 of NC_056726.1, read as the reverse complement.
AATCAGACAAGTTCTAACTGCACACTCTTGCCACTGGGGTGCAGGGGAACCTTCTCCAAAAAAGAAGGCCTGGATTAGTGCTCAAGTTATACAAACAAAGCTAGATTCAGCAGGCCTGGATCTAGTCTATGCTACAGCAAACAAGGCACACCAATTTCAGTAAGAAACAGTTCAAATATGCAGGCACTATAAGCCTTTAACCAGAAATTCCCAGCTCAGAAGGGCAGAGTCCAGCCTCTCCTCCTACAAGAGTGCAGACCATGAACCTTCTTAATGTAAAATAACTGGCCTGAAGCCCAAGTGCTTAAAACAGAACTAATACACTTTTAGAATAATAGACACTGAGCCTTCAATCAGCAGTTCCCAACTTAGAAGGATGTAAGCTACCTGTCCTGCCACAACAGTGCAGATCACAAACCTTCTTAATGTAAAACAACTGGTCTGAAGCCTGAGTGCTTAAACCAAAAGGCTTAGAATGATAGCTACACTTTAATAAGGTTACTACTAAGCAGTAACAAATACAATTGAATACTTTGAAGAAGGCCTGGATTAGTGCTCAAGTTATACAAACAAAGCAAGATTCAGCAGGCCTGGATCTAGTCTATGCTACAGCAAACACAGTGCACCAATTTCAGTAAGAAACAGTTCAAATATGCAGGCACTATAAGCCTTTAACCAGAAATTTCCAGCTCAGAAGGACAGAGTCCAGCCTCTCCTCTCACAAGAGTACAGACCACAAACTTTCTTAATGTAAAATAACTGGCCTGAAGCCCAAGTGCTTAAACCAGAACTAATACACTTTTAAAATAACAGACACTGAACCTTCAATCAGCAGTTCCCAACTTAGAAGGATGTAAGCTACCTGTCCTGCCACAACAGTGCAGACCACAAAACTTCTTAATGTAAAACAACTGGTCTGAAGCCCAAGTGCTTCAACCAAAAGGTTTAGAATGATAGTTACACCAAGCAGTAATAAATACAATTGAGTACTTTTTAAGATGATGCAAAAGTAAAATAAAGTAATAAAGTAGGAAGAAACACAAATACAGTAAAAGCAGATGAAAAAAGAGCAATTTTTTTTTTTGAGTGAGCAAATGAGATGGGCCCAGGAGGATTATCCAAATGCAAATTTACAAGAGGGGAGGGCAGTTTCAAAGCCACCAAGATTAACACCAAAACAAAAGCAGGAAGGGTGGGTGGGAACTAACTGAAAAAACAGAGTCACAACTTCCAGCTAGATAGTAGTCAAGGCAACATAAATAAATCAATTTAAATGCTGTATTTTTTGAATAAAAGTGCAGATAAAGATTTACTTAAATTCACTTATGCATCCAGTTGATTGCATGTAGGTCTTAGCTGGCCAAAGCTCAGAGTTTAAGCAAAAAATAACCCAAAATGTACCACTTATATAAGGCGGAAACCGAATAATAATGAAGGGAATGACCCCCACTTAACACTGGCTATGCAGGAATTCTAACAAGCATTATACAACTTCCAGCTAGATAGTATTCAATGCAGCATAAATAAATCAATTTAAATGCTGTATTATTTGAAAAAAGTGCAGATAAATATTTACTTAAATTCACTTATACGTCCAGTTGATTGCATGTAGGTCTTAGCTGGCCAAAGCTCAGAGTTTAAGCAGAAAATAATCCAAAATATACCACTTATATAAGGTAGAAACTGAATAACAATGAAGTGAACTACCCCCACTTACCACTGGCTATGCAGGAATTCTAACAAGCATTAACTGAAAAAACAGAGCCACAACTTCCAGCTAGATAGTATTCAATGCAACACAAATAAAACAATTTAAATGCTGTATTATTTGAAAAAAGTACAGATAAAGATTTACTTAAATTCACACATGCATCCAGTTGATTGCATGTAGATCTTAGCTGGCCAAAGCTCAGAGTTTAAGCAAAAAATAACCCAAAATGTACCACTTATATAAGGCGGAAACCGAATAATAATGAAGGGAATGACCCCCACTTAACACTGACTATGCAGGAATTCTAACAAGCATTAACTGAAAAAACAGAGCCACAACTTCCAGCTAGATAGTATTCAATGCAACATAAATAAATCAATTTAAATGCTGTATTATTTGAAAAAAAGTGCAGATAAAGATTTAATTAAATTCATTTATACATCCAGTTGATTGCATGTAGGTCTTAGCTGGCCAAAGCTCAGAGTTTAAGCCTTTAAGTTTTATCTCTTATTAGGGTTTATCTCTTCAGGTTCCATTCTGTTCATAAGATCATAGCTACTGATTTATTTAGAGATTTAGTTATAATAATATTGAATGAGTGAATAATTTAGAAATATTGAATGGATAGTTATACAATTACATAAATATGTCTTTAGTACACTATTTGGTGAATTACTTAAATTAATAAAATATGATTATTAAATGTTTATGTAGTAATGGGAAATTGTTTTAATTGGCAAAATATATAACTAATAACAAAGATATATAATTAAGTTAATAGTATGTTATTATTAACTTATATGTAATATTTATTATTAATTATTTGTAAGTCAAGGTAGCTTTTAGCTAGTTTTTGATAAATGTTTAGGTATTAGTAGTAGAGCAATAGTATAGTAGTTTGTATATTTGATAGGCAAACAAGGAACTTTAGTATCCATAACAGGTTGTGTTTTATAGTTGCACACTTGTATCTGCTTTTGTTATTTATGAGTTTTAGTACTTTAGTTTGAAGAAAAAAATAATTAAAAAAGTGGAATGTTAGATAATGTTGGAAGAATGCATTTGAGTCTTATATACAACTGCATTAATTTAGTGGATAAATGTGTCATATTATCACTTAAAATAAATATTTTTCAAATACACAATATGGACACTTGTAATCTATTATCTATTAAAGTAAATGGATTAAACAAAGGCAATAAAAGGGAATCATTATTGATATATCTAAAAATTAAATAGAGAAGACATTATATTCTTGCAAGAGACTCACTTGATATATAAAGATATGCAATATTAAATAACTTGGTTTAAAAATGTTATCATATGCTTCTTTTAACAAAAAGAGTAGACAAACTGCTATACTTTGGACACAAATCTATCCTAATGCCTAAGGTAACGGAATCCATTAATGATGCCAAAGGAATGTACACATTTGTAGTAATTAAATATAATGGCAAACTCTATACATTAGCTAATATTACTGCATCTCTGGAATAGGTGCAAGAGTGGTTAAAGATCAATTAAATTTATTATAAAGTCATTGGAAGAGTAGTTTAATTTTAGCAGGAAATTTTAACTGCATATATACTGCAGAAGATACAAGTGTTTAGAAGAAAGCTAAAATTCTATCATCAGCTAAAGCACTAAACAAATGGATCAGTAATAATAATTTAGTTGATCTAGTTGTAAAAGCAGAAGATAAGCCATTGTTCTTCATTCATTATTCTTAGGAGCATGGGATGCAAACTAGAAATGATAGGATTTATATCTCAACAGACTTACTTAATAAAGTGAATTATTTTAAAACAATTCCTTGTCCTTTATCTGATTATAATGCAGTAATTATTAATATATTAATGGATATAAGGAAATGTCAGGTTATTTATAGAATCCCAGTAAATATGATGAAATTAAAATAATTTAATAGTTACCTTGAGGAACAAATCAAGATTTTTTTCATCTTTGAATGATAATGGTCAGGTTAGTAAAGTCATATTATGTGACTCCTTAAAAATGCATATTAAAGACAGAAGGCGAAGATGGAATAGTAATAAAATGAAAAAGTGGGATGAAGAGTTGCTAGAAATACAAGATGAGATACATAAAGTGAGATTTGAACAAAAAAGAAATTAGATAATACTGAAGTCATTAAAAAATTAACTACAAAATCTCAAACAACTTTAATGCACAAAGTGGAGATAGCTGTATAACAAATAAAATTGCATAGTTATGTGATGACTTAAAAAAATCTATATAGATTAGTTAAGAGAAGTAAGATGTTAAGCAAAAAGGCACAATTCAATAACATTCAAAATCCTCACAGTAATAAACTTACTTCAGGCATGGAGGACATGCTTAATATTATTAAAAATTCTATGTGGATATTATTAAAGATAACAATGATAATGCTGATGATTAGAAAATTGGTAAGTAAAGAAGTTGATCACTAAAAAAAACTTAATGGCTAACAAATATCTCTGTTAAATAAGCCTATTATGCTATTAGAAGTCAAAGAAGCTTTTAAAAAGGGAAAATGGTAAAGCTCCAGGGTTAGATGGTTTGAGTATAGAATAATATAGTCTGCTTCTGTTAAATATTTAAGATTTACTGAGTGACATTTTCAGGATAATTCAGAGTGACAAAATAATTCCTCCCTCATAGAAATTTTCTGTAATCTCACCTGTACCTAAGCAAGAAAAGAATAATAAATTAGTTTCCTCATAATGACCTATTTCATTATTAAATGTAAACTACAAAATATTTACTTCCATCTTCACTGCAAGATTAAGAAAGATAGTAGATAAATTGATTAATAAAGTTCAAATAGGATTTAGCATCACTAGATTAATGTATGATAATATACAAAGGGTAGTAACTATCTTAAATATAGCAAAAGGAATTAGCAAATCATTGGCCCCAATTAGTTTAGATAGGTGATCCGCTGTGGCGACCCCTAACTGGGAAAAGCCGAAAGAAGAAGAAGAAGAAGAAGATTGAGAGATTTTTTTTTCCTGTGGATTGGAACTACTTGTTTAAAACTTTAGAAGCATTGCATTTCCAGAACAATTTAATGGAATATTGTAAAACTTGTATAGAGACTCCAAAGCATATGTTAAAATTAGATTTTACATTTATCAATGATTCACTTGAAACAAAGGCACAAAGCAAGGATGTCCCTTCCCTCTCTACTGTTTGCATTAGTTATCAAACCCTTAACAAACATTATAAAAAAAAATGGATAGATTCTCCTAAACCTGGTGGACTTCTTTGAGACAGTTACCAAGGCATTAGATAAGGGTAAGGAGGTCCATACAGCTTCCTAGTCCTCGCAAAGACTTTCAACACCATTCCCAACTCTGGTATTATAGACAAACTCACCAGCCTAAACATTAACCCCTATGTCATGAGATGGGATGCAAATTGGCTCACGGACAGAACCCACATGGTGAGAGTTGCAGACTCTAGGTCTGACTCTAACCCGGTTACAAGTGGCATCCTCCAGGACACAGTCCTAGGACCCCTCCTGTTCGGTATATACTTCTCAGAGGTACAGACAAGCACAGGAGGACATTGGCTGACCAAGTTCGCAGACGACTGCAAACTAGGGGCCATAATTGATTCTCCGGCTGATACAGACACCCTACAGAAGGGTCTCACTGAGATGGATACCTGGTGTCAAAATCATGGCCTCAAGCTGAATGCCAAAAAATGCATAGTCATCCCCTTTGGAAAAAACAAAGTACACACAAACTACCACATAGGTGGTCATCCCCTAAATACAGAAAAGGTAATAAGGGATCTGGGGGCCCAAGTAGATAGCAATATCTCCTTTGATAATCATATTGCCAAGGTGGTTAGAAAATCCTTCTATGTGGCCCACCTAATCTCAAAAGGGTTCTCATCCAGAACAAAGGAGGTTATTGTGCCTCTCTACTCATCACTTATTAGACCCATTATAGAATACAATGCCCCATTTGGGATGTACCTTACAAGACACCTGCAACAGCTGGAAAGACCACAAAAGTACCTCACCAAGAGGATTACTGGCCTCAAACAGATGACCTATGCAACCCAACTAAAGAAACTCCAGCTGTACTTGGTTGCATACCGCTTACTCAGAGGTGATCTCTGCTTGACATACAAGGCCATGTCCAACCCAAAATTAATGGATATGCTCCACCTAATAAAATCAAATCTTTGAGAGCCACACGCTCTAGGGATATAAACCTTACCCCAACGATAATTAGGAAGTGCTGGAGGGATTGATTCCTGACCCAGAGACTCCCCATGCTTTGGAACAAGATTCCACTATACATCACGCAAAGCCCCTCACTAGCACTCTTCAAGAGAAACCTTGACAGGTGGATGGAAAAGAGAAAATTTACCCCGGGGATCACTGCAGTGTCTCTGCTTGACAGAGACGCAGGGAACTAATGGCTCTACTGGTCAGAGGCACAGGGAACTAATCTAAGGGGGTGGCAAAAGCCAACACACTCTGGCTAGGCTTATAAATGCCCTTGGGCAGATAGCCTAGTACTTACCTGTGATCCTATGAACAAATTCACAATTAATAAGGACTGTCAATCTAACATACAGCTTTTTTGCAGATGATATTTTACTAACTATAGGAGATTTAAATTATTCAGGTGAAGAAATAGATAAGGAAATTGAAATGTTTCAAGAAATATTGCTGCTGAAATTTAATAATAATAAAATAGAATCTTTACTGTTAAATCACTTACTAAATAATAAGTTTAAAGATAAATATAGTTGAGAAGGAAAAGAGCTAAAATATTTAGGAATAAAAATATATCAAGATGTGAGTAATGTTCATGATTATGGGCTTTCAGCATATCGATATAGACCTCTCTCTCTCTCTCTATATATATATATATATGTGTGTGTGTGTGTATATATATATATATATATATATATATATATATATATATATATATATATATATATATATATATACACACATATATATTACATTCAATAGCTTAAAAATTCCTTATAGAAATATAGAAATAATATAAGATTATGGGAGTATGGTGATATTAGCTTCCCAGATGTAGACTCTTATTCCTTTGCTGCAAATTTTAACTCCATTATGCTCTGGATAGACTCAACTTATTCTAGTCAATAGAAAACCACTCAGGAGCAGATTATACTAAATTCTTATAAGTTTATCAAATATGATAAATTAGAAATATGTAACAATCCCTTCATCAGGTTAATAGCATTTTCCTTAGAAGGAAATTAATTTAAAACTTTACACGTTGTATATATGAAATCAATTCTTAAAACAGTTAATAAATATGTTTTAAAAACACCATTTCTATAAAAATTTAAATTTTTGTGCCTTCCCATTGCACACACCTCTAGATTTAAGGAAACTCAGAACAATGTTAAAATGATTTTACTAAAAATTTAATGGATTAGTATTATGGTCTGATTACTTTGTAAAAGGAAAAACTAAGCCACCAGAATATTTAATGAAAGATTTTAAGTTGGATGAATCTATTAACCAGTTAATATTATCCACGAGCAAGAAATTAAATGACTTTGTAGATCATATGAGTGAAGAGGAACACAACACTATTCCCTCATTATATGAACATATGAATGTTATCACTGAAGATAAATTGACCTACAAAGGAAGCTTCTCCAAGTTACATAATTTATAAATAATAATTTTGATGCAAAATTCTGGAACTTTTTGGAGAGTGGGTTGAGTGACTCTAAGGATAGTAAGAATAAAATGTTGTCACTTAAATCAGTTACTCAAACTTCTTCAAGTTTATACTGGAAAGTTTTTCTGTGGAGATATATACATAGAATGTCTGTTGCTCCCTGTAAAACTCTCTGTTTAGTAAAATGACTTCTACAAGTTGATTGTACACGTTTATGGATTGTGAAACCTTAAATGTATATTAGGAAAGATGAACATGTTTTAAGGGGTTAAGGTCTGATAACTATTCTTGAAATAAATCAGTAATACTAATGAATGTTGCACTTCCTCTGTCTGTAAAAGCCAAATAACATCAAGTGTTTTGGAGTCTTTTAGCAGTAGTTAGAAAAGTTATTATAAATGATTGGAAATTGAATTTAGTTCCTATGTTCAAAGATTTTTTTAAATTTAACAGCAATATTGTGTAAAACTGAAAAATAAGTGATTAGAATAAGATCTATAAATCATACTAAGACTTTCAGTTGTTAGGATAGCATTGAAATGCTGCTGTTGAAATACAAAGACTTTTAATGTGTTAATTGTATAAGATTACCTTGATGATTCAATGTATTCCTACCATTGTATAACAGTATGTGATACTGAATTCATTTCTGTGCATATATTGTAACTATGTTAAATCAATAAAAAAATTCATAACAAAAAAGAAATTGAGAAACTGCAATGTTTGCACACAGTCAGTTTACAATAAAATGTTTACTTATTTGTAAAATAATGCCTCTGGCAACAGCTACACAACTACAGAGAGGAATGCTAAATCTAAAAACAATGCCTTTAGTAATTTTAGGGGTAACCATCAAAAATTATGTGAACATTTATTAACTACTGGGTCAACATTTTGAAAGATGTGTCCATTTTTAAATACCAGGTGGGTTGAGGGCAGTTTAAAGAATTTGTAGTACAAAATAGAATTTTCTGGATACACCCCTGGCTTAGGCTACTTAACAACAGATGGGGCAACCTATACCAATAATACTTGCCAGTAATAGAGAAAGTGTTACAGATACATCAGGCCACATCTTCCAAAAATATGGAAGAATCTTTCATTTGCAGGCAGTACAAGTCATTAACCAATTTCTCTAAAACTTAATCTTGATAGATATAATGAAAGTGGAAAATAACATTGCAGGCTTAATACTAGGCAAGTCTGATGCAGTATCTCTTTTAGCAATTGTTTTCCTTCCTTCCACCAGGATGGGGTACAGGGCATTTTGGTAACCTGGAGCAGATGCAGTGTCAGGACAGCCAATGACTACCGGGACTATATTAGATACTCGAAGAGGCATTTCATCGAACACCTCTTCATCAACCCATAAACCATGAAAACACAAAACAGAGAGTGAGCATATAAGCAATTTCTTTCCCTGGGAAAGAAATATTTTACCTTAAACAAAAAAAAACACATCACTACAAACAATACAAAGTGGGGGGCTTCACCCCCCACACCCCCAATGTTGTGGGCTGTGCCCACCACATCCCCCCAACTAAATATACCAACTCCAAGATCACACTACAGTGTGGAAAATGACAAAGTAACAGAGGTGGCCAAGCAATTTTGTGTTTTCGTTATTTAACAGTCAGTGATGAGGCATTCGAATAAACACCTCTTTGAGTATATAATAGGAACCCTGACTAACATGCTGCAAGCTCTACTAACTTTGTCATGTAGCCTTTGTTTCATTTGCTGTCTTGGAGGACATATGAGCTGTACATACCCCATTTGGTTGTACTGGAAACATTTACTTTTGACCTTGGCATGTACTGGAATCAGTGGCTTCTCCCTTTGGCTATTGAACCTACTGATATGGTTTAGACTACCCACACATTGGTCCTTTATACCCATGCTTAGTGCTAGATACCCTTGTCTTGTGCAGTTTTGCTCTGCTAGCAAGCTATAGGTCAAGCTTTATACTAATCTCTTCATTATGGGTATATTACTGCTCTGTCAACTAGATTTGTATATCCAAGTCAAAATATTGAGTTCTTTCCTTCCTTATCATAAAGTGTGCCAAAATTTCAAAAGCAGTAATGTAGTATCTACTTACCCATCTAATAAAACTACTTAGTTCTGCCCAAAATCACTGTCAATGTTTCTGGCTTTCTTCTGTTTCCTCTAAACTTTTTCCCTATAAGCTTCAGCAGTAAATGTAAAGCATTCACACAGATCCTGTTTTGCTACCATGTAAATAATCAAAATCACTTAAGTTGCTGACAGCATACATAGTCCTGTTCAGGAGAGAGGGGTTAAAACACCTTACCCATTGCCCCTGTCTATTCAACGTTGTTTATACACGCACATTTAAATACCTAAATAAAAGTATCAAGTCACCCCCTCTGTTTATATTGAGAAGGAATTTTAGAACTGACCCTGGCTTCCAGTGCAGTGCTGGGTATCACCCATGAAACCAATGTGCATTGAAGAAGAGTGAGGATCTTTTTCTTGTGCTAATATATATTTTTTCTCTTTCTTCTCACTTTTCTTCTTTTCTGCACTTATTCCTTTTGCATATTAAGCTGCTTCATTTTCTAACTGCTTTGACCTCTGGACAGTTCATCTTGAACTGTAACTCTAAGTTCTGCAGTTTTGGCTGCATTTTTAGATCATCTGAGGATGTATTGAGCTGTCCTTTTACTGCATGCTGCACTCCTACAACTCTTGACATGCTGTGTCCATGTTCGGTTGAGAAAGCTTCAACTGCCTAAAAGTTGGCTATCATCCTTGGTCAGACCAGCATGTGAGAGTCCCTTTGATTTATATTGTTTAACTAGTAGTACACTGGCATTTTTATCATATTCCTCAGGATTCATTTTACCTATGTCCTAATTACTCTGTCTCAAAATTTAAATAACTACAGTGCATGCTCTATTTGTGAATGCAAAGGTACACACAATCTTTGATGCTAAAACTGTTTTGCAGGTTACACACGTCCAGTTTTCAATTTGCACACCACTAAAAACATGTAAAGAATGGTCTTATAATCTTACCAAATGCCACCAATTTAATATGTGGTGATTAAAGTTACACTTTCATAACCCATATTATTATTTTTGATTAATGTATGGGAACATTGGCCTTAAAAGTATACATCTAACACGCAGTACTGCTTTGGCCTATGACATATATCAGTCATACCCAATTAAGTTTCACATGTAAGGAAATCATTCTATATTGAGCAGCTTACAAGCACGAGTATATGGCATCCAAGTCCAGAGATGTCAATGTCCCTCTGTACTCTTCTAGGTCTTTATACTAGGCTAATGACCACCAGGGCCTTAATAAGCTTAGATGTACAGTCCAATTGTGCCCCTATATATCATGGGGATTTATTAGGAGGGGGTATGTTAGGAAGTTTTTAAATGTTATGTAGGAGGGGGTGTAAGTTAGTTTAGGCATAGTTACTATCTGCCTCTATCAGAGCCATGGGGGCCAAATCAAGATGAATTAGACTGATCACTGAGTATAACACCCCCATTTGTATATACCCTACCAAGTATATGTAACAAATAGAACTCCCACAAAAGTTTCTCATGAAAAAAAAAAAAAAATACAAGGTGGAAACCACATGGAATATGCAAATCACTTCAAAGCCTAATCTTTATACTCAGTCTCCTACAGACTACTGAAAGTTGATCTGTGCTTAGCTTATAAGGCAGCATCTGACCCAGCACTGATAGATTTGCTTCACATCTGCAGTTCTAACAGCATTAAAAATACCCAATCAAAGATCCTAAACCTAATTTGGATCATAAACAGAATATGCTGAAGGGAGAGGTATCTGTCTTGGAGGCTATGCCCATTCTGGAACAGGTTTCTCATCCATGTGAATCAGAATTTTTCCCAGACCCTATTCAAATGCAGCTTTGACCAATGGATGGTAAATTTATCCCTGAACTAGCACTTATATCTCTGTTGGACAGAGGAAGCGTGTAAATGCTCTGTCTCCTTAGCACAGCTGTATACCTACGGGTAACGTATCCTGTCATTTACAAATGAGAAAATATGGCTAAGGTTAAGCAGTATGCCCCTGAATAATTTATCCTGTCTTTTACAAATGAAAAAATATGGCTAGGCTTAAAAAGGCCTCCTAGGGCCATTAGCCTAGTATTTACCTATGAACCTATGTACAGCTGAATAGTAGAGTTAAAAGCATTGGTTTCCCAGATATTCTTTCATCACATACTCATTTTAGTGCCTTCCAGTGCAATCATAGCAGTAACTGAATTGTACACACACACACACACACACACACACACACACACACACACACACACACACACACACACACACACGCACACACACACACACACAAACTTACAATAACACCCTGCCACAATTGACACTTCAATTACTTAACACATTTAAAATGAACTAACAGTATTACATTGTACAATAGTAGCTGCAGCAATATAGTTATTTTGACTGTTAAAAACGCACATATATTCACCAATGTTTGTAATTACCCTTACATATTTAAAAAAAATTACCACAATCCTTTGAAAATGAGTAATGATATTCTGTACTAAAAAATAAAAATAGGTAATGCACTCTGAAAATTAAATATGCAAGCAAATATACACTTGCATAAGACAGGACAAAATGAAACATGAAAACAGAAACCCAGCAGTTAGAGAAAATCTACTAGCAGCTATGTGATCATACTCCTATAATTAGCTGAAGATTTATTGTACTGTCTTCTACAGAAGTGTATAATAATTTAACAGTTGCATAACTCTTATAGGCAGAATCTATGGCGATAAGCTCAGTACCTCTCATCAGCAAATTTTATCTTTCCAAACCATGAAGTCAACAGTACTGAGACAAGCAGAGAAATGCTGAATTGTTAAACAGTTAAACTTAAGTTTGGAAGCACCACATCATGTAAAGAATGTCCAGATGAGTGTCTTGGTGTACATCTTCACTGCTAATTATTCAGTCAGCGCTGTCTCTTATAGCAAGCTCCCTCTCTGCAGTTAGCAAAGCATTTAAAGTATTTTAGATTCTTCCATTTTCATTTTAGATTCACACTTTTTATATCTAAGCATCCTGTTTGCTAAAGAGTGTGTGATATTAGAGCTATTAGACAAACTGCACCATAAAGAATCTCAGCTTAGTAAAACAATCTTATAAGGTCAGTGTGCAATACATAGATAAAAGTAAACAAAGACTGGTAATACACTTCTGCTTAGGAAATCCTTTCTTTACCTTCTTAAATAACCCATTAAACAAAACAAAGCCCACAGATACCTCAGTGTTTGGCTTTCTCTCCTTTCCTTTAAATATCATGTTCATATTAAATTCCAGCTAGAACACCAGTACCCCACAATCAACAATAGATGCAGTGTTGTGTGTCATGTTGCTATGTGTTAACACCATTGCCTTAAAATAAATAAAGAAAGGTAAATGGCTATCTATTACAGGTCAGACCACCATTCTTCCTTTATCTTCACTCTTCTGCTCTTTAACTACAGCCTACCACTAGCAAATGATTTATCACCCACAACCTGCAGCTACCCTCTCAGATTATTATGGAACAATATATTTTTTCTAGAAAAGTCAAACTTTAATTTAGCTCTAAGTGAGAACTTTTCTAAAGCCACTCTGGCAAATTGGAGTTTATTGCTATATCATATTTGGCATGAGTAGTTACTCTGTCTTTACATAACCAGACATTCTTTCTGCCTGTCACCTATTTAAGGTCATGGGTTAATCACTTTTTCTTATAGAATGTGTTATGGTTTTATCTCCTTGAGCACATGGCCAATAGAATTTTATGAATAGTAAACACTTTAACTGGTTGTATTAATCCTTCTTCTCAATTTATATTACCTTTTCTCACTAAAGTCATGTTTATGTATAAAGATACCGTATCTGTGTATTTAAGCAACATCTGCTGCATCTTGGTACCAAAGTTACAATGTATTTTAAATTACGCTTAATCAGCTCACTCCAGTCACAGACAGTAATACAGTCTTGGCTGTTGCCTAGGCAACTCGAAAGTGATTACTAGCTCAACTACTTCATGGTGCAGGCAGGGAACATATGCATGCCTATCCAGGGGGGATGGTGCACACACAAGGGAACATGTGGTTGACCCCTGATGGAGCCTGGGGCATGCAGGAGCATATTGTCCTGTGGAGGAGGGGGGGCAGGGTTGTGTTTAAATCACTGCAGATGGGACAGATGTATGCAGGGAGTGGGGATGTAGTTTCATAATAAAAATCCTCATTGTCGGTAGTGAAATGCTGCCCAAGGGTAATGCAAACTCCTTACTTGCCCAGTGCATGAGCTGGAGATAATCCAGGGAAGACTAGTCAGGTTTAGCAGACCTTGTGGATGAGGAGTGGCCCCTGGGAGCAGCTAATGATCAGCTGTGGGGAGACTAAAAAATACATATTGGAGATATTTGGCAAACTTTCAGACATTGTCAGCTTGTGGTATGGCGGTAAAGTTCATGATACTTACTTCGACAGATAAAACAGTTAAGTTTTATGTATATAAAAAAGCATTTCAGAATGTCCTCAGCTGGTTAAAGCTGAAACAGATGTCCATAGCCAAGGTGCTATGATAGTAAAGTTAATAGCACATACTGGGACAGATATAACAGTCATGTCTTATGGTACATAAAAAACATTTCATAATGTCCTCAGCTGATAAAATTAAAAAAAAAGTCTATTGTCTAGGTGGTTAGCTTGCATGCAAAAGAACATTCTTAGCCAGTAGTGAGTAAAAGGATGGAAGCACAATTTCTAGAGCTATGTCATTTTTAAGATCCTTTGTGAATGACCTGTTCATCAGATCATCTGGATTCAAAATAGGTCTAATTGCTAAAATAGTAGAGATCAACACAGATGTGTTTGGAGATGTGGGACTTTTCAGCTGTGATCCTGTTAAAGCAATCATGTGAAAAAGAGGGCATTGGCCTAGTAGTAGTAACCCAACAACAAAGTGTAAATAAACAAGGCTTGATGTAGTTCCATATGCCCTTGCAGTACCAAGATGGATGCCTTTTCCTATTGTTTCGTTAAGTGGAGGAAACTTACAACAGCAGTAACACAATGTCATAAAGTGGCTCACAGATCCTACTGGTTGCTGTGCCCTATGGTACCAGTTGTGGTGTGAGGATTTGTGTGGGCTTAAAATAAATGAATGAATGATACTGTGAAAAGGGGGAGGTTTATACCCAGTCTGGAGGATTAAGCACTTAAGTTATGTGGGATTCTCCACACTGGATGCATCTGGTGGACTTTGGCAGATGCCACCGACTCTCAGATGTTAGAAGCGAATGTCTATCATCACTCCTGTGGGAAGATGTGCTGCCATTGCCTTTCCTCTGAGCTTTAGAAATTATTCAGTGGGAGATGAATAGTCTTGTAAAAGACTAGTTTGGTACTATTGTTATAATAGATGTTATCCTTGCTTTTGGACCAGATGAGGAACCCATGATAAAAGGCTGATAGCAGTGTATGACAGGATTAACCAATCTAAGTTAATTAATAAACACAAGTGAAATACTGAGAAAAGCAAGATTCAGTGTTTTGGACACTGCATTGAGAAAAATTGTATTAAGTCAGAGAAAAGTAAAGTAATGGTTATTACATAGTTATCAAGTCCTGACAATGTACCAGAGCTTCACCAAATGCATGGAATGGGGAATTATTTAGGAAAGTTTTTTCCAGGTTGTCATTAGGCAGAAACCCACCACAAGACTATGTACAAAACAATCAGCAATAATAAAAATCTTCAATCCTACTAACTTCCTAAATGAATTTAAATCGGTCAACTGGTCAGTCCTAAAAAATCTACCACTAGATAAAGCCGTAACTTTCTTTAAAAATAAATTCCTGAGCATCCTTGACTCCCATGCTCCTGCATGTACTATAAAGACTAAATCTAATACTGCTCCATGGCTCACAAAGGAAACTAAGATAAAAATAAAACTTAGAAATATAGCCTGGACCAAATGGCGAACAACTAAAGCCCCCCTCGACCAAGTGAGATATTATCAACTTAGAAATGTTACAAAAAAACTCATTTTGCTAGACAAAAAAAACCTACTACCAGAACCTCCAATTTAAACGGCAAAACAATCCCCAAAAGTTTTGGGCAGGTATTAAGCAACTTCTTCATCCAGGGCAATCTACTACCCCAACCCCATGAAACTACATGCATAAATCCCCTGAAACTGTTGCCACTGCCTTTAATAACTTTTTCACTGAAACTATTCAGTCCTTAGCTAACCAACTTACTCCCACCCACTCTAACTCTACCACTAACACACCCACTTCTCATCCCCCCTTTAACTTCCAATCTGTCTCTACCACTTTTATCCGATCCCTTATCAAAAAACTAAAACCAACCACCCATTCTGCTGATGTCATAGCATTCCCCATCTCTTTCCTAATCAATAGAACACTAACTGATGGAACTATCCCCTCAATCCGGAAAATATCCCATGTTATACCATGTTATTCTACTCCACAAAGGTGGAAGTTCAACAGAACTGTCCAACTACAGACCCATTGCCATTCTCTCACCACTAGCCAAATTAATGGAGAAGTGCGTTCATAAGCAACTTATGGCCTGTCTCATTCAGAACAGTCTGCTTGGCAACTCTCAACATGGCTTTAGGCCACATCACAGCACCACCTCTACCCTCCTTTCTTTTACAAATACCATACGGAGCCTTTCTCCCTAGGCCTCTGCTAAAAATTGGCTTTGTTCCAAGTCGGATTTTCCTGGTTAACAAATGTTAAATAAATAAAAAAAAAAAAAAAACATATTCCAAAATAGGAACAACAGGCTACCTTCAGCCCTATTTCTAGACCTGTCGAAGGCCTTTCATATGTTCAGCCACAAATTACTCATCCATTCCCTAAAATCCATCTCCCTAGATAACCATGCTATTCAGTGGTTCCTATCCTATCTGAATGGCAGACAACAGGCCGTATTATGGCAGGGCAAACTGTCCACCCTGCTACATCTCACCCTTGGTGTTCCTCGGGCTCTATTCTAGGTCCTCTACTCTTTTCTATCTTCATCAGCAATCTTTATACTGCCACCCCTGATGCAACCTGCATTTAATATGCAGATAATTCTACCCTGATCTGTATGGACTCCTCCCCTGTAGACCTGCAAACCTTAACACAAAACACATTTAACACAGTTGAAAATTGGCTCTCTAATCACCATCTGTTGTTAAATCCCAACAAAACTAAATGCTCCTCTTTACCCCCACCAATAGATCCACCCCATTTTCTTTCTCCATAACATCCAACAATGGTACTTCTATCTCTCCAGATGTCCATACTAAGTTTTAGGAGTAATAGTGGACAATAATCTCAAATTTGATCTGCATATCAATAAAACTATAAAAAAACTATTGGCTCATTATATAGAAGCAAACCTTTTCTAACTCCATTAGCTAGGACTGCAACCGCCCGCTCATGCCTACTCTCTACCCTCCTATATGCCTCCCCCATAATCTCCAATTTGAGCAAAACTGAACTTAGTGAGCTCCTTCACTCTTACAACCATATTGCCAGATTTGCCATAGGCTCAACATACAGGACACATCACTGTCAAAACCTCAGTCTTCTCGGATGGCTAGAACTGCCTGGCCTACTTCTGTTCAATAAGCTTATAGTAGCACACAAAACTCTGTCATCATCATCATCATCATCATCATCTTTTTTCAGCTGTTCCCATTAGTTGTCGCCACAGCGGATCATCTGTTTCCATTTCTTCCTGTCCTCTGCATCATGCTGTTTCACACCAACCGCCTGCATGTCCTCTCTCACCACATCCATAAACCTTATCTTAGGCCTTCCCCTTTTCCTCTTACCTGGCAGCTCCATCCTTAGCATCCTTTTCCCAATATACCCAGCATCCTTCCTCAGCACATGTCCAAGCCAACTCAATCTCACCTCTCTTGCTTTGTCTCCAAACTGTCCAACCTGAGCTGACCCTCTAATATACTGATTCCTAATCCTGTCCATCCTAGTCACACCCAGTGCAAATCTTAACATCTTTAACTCTGCCACATCCAGCTCTGACTCCTGCCTTTTCATCAATGCTACCATCTCCAACCCATATAACATAGCTGGTCTCACTACCCTCTTGTAGACCTTCCCTTTTACTCTTGTTGGTACCCATCTGTCACAAATCACTCCTGACACTCTTTTCCACCCATTCCACCCTGCATGCACTCTCTTCTTCATCTCTCTTCCACACTCACCATTACTCTGAACTGTTGATCCCAAGTACTTAAACTCATCCACCTATACCAACTCTACTCCCTGCATCCTCACCATTCCTCTACCCTCCCTCTCATTTATACACATATATTCTGTTTTAGTCCTGCTGACCTTCATTCCTCTCCTCTCTAAAGCATATCTCCACCTCTCCAGGGTCTCCTCAACCTGGTCCCTACTCTCACTACATATCACAATGTCATCTGCAAACATCATAGTTCACTGGGCCTCCTGTCTAATCTCATCTGTCAACCTGTCCATCACCACTGCAAATAAGAAAGGGCTCAGAGCTGATCCTTGATGTAATCCCACCTCCACCTTAAACGTATCTGTCACTTCCACCGCAATCCTCACCAATGTCACACTACCCTTGTACATATCCTGTACCACTCTTACATACTTCTCCGCCACTCCCGAACTCCTCATACAATACCACAACTCCTCTCTAGGCACCCTGTCATATGCTTTCTCTAAGTCCACAAATATGCAATGCAACTCCTTCTAACCTTCTTTGTATTTCTCCAACAACACTCTCAGAGCAAATATTGCATCTGTAGTGCTCTTTCCTGGCATGAAACCATACTGCTGATCACTAATCATCACCTCCCTTCTTAACCTAGCTTCCACTACTCTTTCCCATAACTTCAAGCTGTGACTGATCAATTTTAATCCCTCACCCTGAAAATAATCCAGCACTCAAAAATATCTTAAAGCCATACAGTAATTCAAGGCAACTATGATCATCCAATAAACTGTTGGTCAAAACCCACAAAGCCATTAACTCAGCCGGTGACTCCCTGTTTGCCAACATCATTGGTAAAACTTGGAATTCACTTCCATCTAACCTTACCCTCAAACCTTCTTTAAGTCTCTTCAAAAAAGGCCTCAAACAGTATTTTAAAGAGCACTGGTTTTGTCCCTGTACTAACGCTGATTAATCACTACTTATTCAATGCCTTATTTAAATTAATATTGTACGCATCTCTTGCTCATAATAGCTTGCTGCATCCTGTTGTTTTTGTATACTAGTACACTGTGTATATTGTGAGTACCGTCTAAAGGGCTTTGTAAATATGTTTGACTCATATCTGTTATGTTCTGTCTGTGTTATCTGGAGCTTTTCTCTCTGGCCTTCGCTGAAAATGGACATATATCCAGATGGACTATCCTGGTCAACAAACGTAAAATAAATAAATAATTAGTGCATCACTTCCTTGTTGATTGGTTAAAAAAAGATGGAGTGGACATGAAGGGATCCCCAGGAGCAGCTTTTAAGATAATTAATTTCATTTTAGTGTCAACACCAAAAGTAGTATGCTATGATTTCAACAAACCAACAGTTCTCACTGTGGATGTCAGCAGCTAGTAATGTTGGAGATGCTTTACTGCAAGTGAAACAAAGTGATCTCATATCTTTCTGCCTTCTGTTCCTGCCTACTAGCAGAGAGCAAGAAAAAAGTATTAGCAAACTGAAAATGAAAATGTGAACATATGAGAACGTTTCTCATCTGCAAGACCAGGATAGTTTTCACATACAGAATGGCCATAAGCCCTTTGTTCCACTGATCAGCTCCTATGACTTGGACACAATTTCACTGAGATATCAGCAGATACTGATGAGACTGAAAAGTTTCAAAGTAAATGCAGTGCATGTCCCTGGGAAGAAATCTGTAGTGGCTGCTATGTTATTCAGGATTGCTGTGGCAGATACCAAAGAAGGTATTAGTAGGTAGGTAAGTACTAGGCTAGCTGCCCTTTTGGGCCATTTTAAGCCTAAACAATGTTCCTTCCAAGGGTAAGAATCAAACCATGTATCTGGAAGGTTAACAGCATAACCATTACACCATCTCCAACCTCATGCATGTAGTGCATGTTTGCTGGCTATAATGCTGAACAGACCTGATTCTGTGGGTATGATGGACATCCTTAAAGAAGGGGCTAAACAGGATGCAGATCTGCAAGCCATCACTGGTTTTCATTAGAATGATTGACCTAACATTGATCACAGTTAATTTATTCCTTACACAGGTATTATGGTGTAAGAACACATTTGTCAGAGCTGGATTGCCCAGTGTTGTACCAGGACAGGATTATAATTGCAGCTTCATGTCAAGTAGATTGTGACAGATTCTTAAGGGTAATCATGGATTAACCAAGTACAGAGACAAGCATCAGTGACATTGTCTCTTAAGATCATGAAGACATGCTACTTTTTTATGAAAAACAAGCCCTCTCAAAGAAGACAATGATCGACAGCCACTCCCCTGCCAGTGGTTCCATGGTAAAGGACTGCATAGATATGTGTGAATTCAGTGGAAATAAATATCTTGTTATATTTGATTGTTATTCAAACAACATTAAAACAGCAGATCTACCTATGACAACTATTCAAAAAAATTTTTTTTTTCATTTCAAAAGTATGTTTACAAGATGGGGAATCTCTAGTGAGCACATTACTGCCAATAGCACTCAGTCCACATCTATAAAGTTCACAGATAAGTATAAATTCATCCATATCTGTCTTGGAGCTTATCTCCACATATTTTTTGTATATGTCTTGGAGCTTTTCTCCCCGGGCCTCTACTGAAAATGGACATGTATACAGTTAGACTAGCCCGGTCAACAAATGTAAAATAAATAAATACTATATCTGGTCTCCATTACTACAAACAAATGGTACAGCAGATAGCACAGTTCAAAACTGTAAAGCAAATTATTAAGCAATCAGATCCCTACATTATTTTAATACCTTACTAGGCCGCTCCTTGTAGTGCTACTGGAGTAATCCCAGTAAAGCCAATGAAAGTCCATTACAGCTGGTTAACTGTTCCTATATTGGACTGAAACTTGATGCCAAAGCCTACACAGCAGTGAAAGAAAAAGGAAAAGATTTAGACAGCTAAAAGCTGGCTTACCAATTCTTATATAACAGAAGACATTTAGCTTGTTCTGTTTGTGTCAAAGCAAAGTGAGCCAAGTTGAATTCAAAAAAAGACAAGGAGATCACCAGCTGCAACTGTTGACAGATCTAGCCTATGCCAGTGGTAGAGTGGGATAAAGCCCTGACTATGGCTCTCAGGAGACCCAAGTTCAAATAGTGGCTCTGACTCTTGTAGGTTCAGGTAAGGAGGTTGTGTGTGCCCCTTCGTGGGGGGGGGGGGGTGAGGTGCATGCACACAGGGTATACTATCATGGTTTGATTTCCCTGGTGGTGACTGTGGAAACAGCTACAATGTGCTACCTGTGGGTGGGCAAGGAATCCCACTGATTTCAGCCCCTTGTGGAAATGAGGGGCTATTCAGTGCTGACTCCCATTGTTTTCCCACCCTTGAGGTGTTATTGGGCATGCACAGGGCAGAGATATAGTAGAAAACACTGCCTTACAGCAGTATGATGTTATGTTAGGGTTTTCAATCTCCTCACTGGAGTAAGATATGGTTTGGGTTGTCTCTAGCCTGGAGGATCCTAAATCAGGTCTGGTAGACTCATAGACCCATGGATGAGGAGAGGAATTGGGGACAGTCAGTGATCACCTGTGGAAGGCAAAATAAGGTACAAATAATGGCAAATCATGTGAACCTGAGTCTTATGTGGTTCTAATTGAGAATAACACTATCATGAGAGTAAACATGGGACACCTTCAACCTGTACCAGAAAAACCTGCACCACGAAAACCTCAGCAACAAAAAGATGATGGAGAATCTCCTGTTCCAACTGAGGATGACAGCCTTCGGTAACCAAATGATGCCCAGTTGTGTCTTGACAATTTGCCTAGTTTAATGATGTCAGCAAATCTGCAGTTAGTGGGATTTACCTCCAAGGGATGAAAAATCAGACTTCCTTTAAGATCTTGGAACTCATACCTTCACTCGATCAGTTATGTAACTAATTTAACCAGACTGTGACAGACTGGCACCATGTCTGTTTTGGTTTTCAGTGTTTGGGGAACTGTTTCAAGGAGTGAAAATAAATAGTAACTACAAGAATGAGTTACATTCATCAGCTATGTATTACTAATGAATGTATTCTACCAAAAAAGGGAAGATGTAGTGATGTCTACCACAGCAGGATCAGAAACTGATTAACTGTACCTAGTTCAGAAGGGAAGGGTCAGTTCTAGTGGAAGTTTGCATTTACTATGAATACTACATCTTGCAGTAAATAAAACTGTTGATTTTGTACTGGACCCATAGCAAGATTACATACATACATACATACATACATACAAATATTTCAGGTATGGACAATAATGCCCTTCTAGCCTGCCAATATACCAAAACAGTTTTTCACACAATAAGTGTCCAAGTTGTTCTTAAAAATATCTAAACTAGTGCTTGCTTTAATGTAATTTGGTAGTCTGTTCCATTCATGAGCTACTGTCTTGGAGAACCAACTAGTACACTTCTCATTCCTATAGAATCTTCTACATAGGTTATCTGATGATTCTCTACTACTTTTTGATACCCCCAAACATTCCCAGAGGTAGTTGTCCCTAAATGCCCTATATACCTGAATAAGGTCTCCGCTTAAATATCTGTTTGAGACACTGTACAAATTCAGAAGTTTTAGTCTTTCATAATAACTTAAATTTTCACATCCATTGTTGCTCTTGGTATATTTCTGCTGTACTGTTCCCAATTTATACATTCATAAGTCCATAGATTGTTACTAGGCTAATGACCACTGGGGTCCTAACAAGTCTAGCTGCGCACCTTACACCATTTGGGTCGCCGAGTGTCATAGGCATCTATATGGGGGTGTATGTTACTAGGGAGGTAACTAAGGGTTTGTAGGGGGGGTATTAGTTAGGATAAAAGTTTTCTTATTGATAACCACTGTCCATAAGGCATATGGAGGGCTGACCAGGGCAAGTTTAGAATTTCCCATCCAGTTGTAACAATTTCATTTGAATAGGGTTAAGGGATGAAATCTGTTTTACATGGATGCGGATCCTATTACATAGTGCGGGGATTTGCTCATACTTGTTTTGTTATAAAGTTTCCATATCGTTATTCCACACTCAAGTTTGAGTCTAATGTGACTAGCAAACAATGCTTTCATAATTTCTGATTTCTTAGAATTTATATATCTTTTTATACAACCTATAGTTCTATAACTATTCATTAACCAATTGGATGATATGATTAGAAAACCTCAAAACTGGATCTAGTCATGTCCCCCATGTTATTAAATGAATTTTTATTTTCAGTCTATCTTCCAAATCTCATATGTTTAGTTTTTGACTTATCAGCATATAATTCTCCTGTGCCCAATTGGTTAATTTTGTCAAGTTCATTTGCAGACATGTTCTATTTGTAACACATACAATCAGGTTATCCATTTTCAAGACATTTTTTTTGTATTTATTTTACATTTGTTGACAGGGCAAGTCCGACTAGACACATGTCCATTTTCAGCAGAAGCCTGGGGAGAAAAGCTCCAACATACAATATGAAAACAGTTTAAATATAATAATTAGAAGTGTAAAGATACTTGTTATACAGTCACTAGTGTGAGGCCTAAGAGCATCTAATAATTTACAAAGTTATATTCAACAAGAACTATAGGACATTAATACAGATAAACTTTGTATACAGTCTATTTGCACAGCATATGGTCTAAACATTGATAGCAGATGAGATTTGGAGAAGAAATGGGTGTAGGTAAGAAAGACATCTGCATACAGACTGTCAAACACCTCAAATGAAAAATATAGGTCTGAAAGATACAGTCTAAACAAGTAAGGGCCTAGGACAAAGCCCTGTGGGATACCTTGACGGTAACCAAGAATTCTACCTAATTGCTGTTGTTTGAAACTTGCCATGTCCTATTTGTATGCAGCTGTCCTTCTTATCAAGAGTACATCAATACCAAGTTGTTCTAATTTATTGATCTTTTGAAGGAATATATAACTAAATATTAAATTAAGTACACTAAAGTTGTTATTCTGGCCTACCATGCCAGTTGTGACAGTCACACAAAAGCTTGATTTCATTTATATTTAGGTTCATAGGTTAGTACTAGGCTAACTGCCTTTGCGAGCCATTGTAAGCCTAGCCAATTATCCCTTGTGAGACTCAAACCCTGCACCTTGAGTTTGTAAGACAAACACCTTAACCATTAGGCCACCCTCCCAAACCACATGTGAATGTAAGCAGTATCTTCTGCTCACTATCACTTGCAGTTGCACCTTGTTATACAAGTAAAGATCAATAAATCACAAACCAACACAGGATTGTTTCAAATAAGCTCTGGACTATTTGTGTGAATTTATAGCTGACTAGACCTCTTGGGATGGCTAGAGTTTGCCTATCTAAAACCTATGTTTTTCTAGCTACAAGCAGAGAAAAATTAGAGGTAAAAACAACAAAATATAAATGAAAGCAAATCTTCCTGTCTACAAGCTATCCCTTTATTCCTACAGGCAGTGAAAAGCAGAGGTAATAAAAAAATAAATAAAATATAAATCAAAATAAATCTCTTATCAGATAACTGCACAGTGAATCACAAAGCAGCACAGTATTGTTTCAGATAAGCACTGGGATTGTCACAGAGATTGTGAAAGCAGTAAGAGTTATCCTGTTTGAAGATGCTCCTGAATTCTTTCATGATACCAATTAACAAATATCTAAAAAAAATAAGATAAACAGAATTGTTTTCTATGTCTGCTTTTCTGCACAGGGATACTCTGCTTTATTGGATTAACCAGACATGACTCAGGTAAGATACTTTAAGATTTATATCAAAGTTAGAAAGGTAGATAAGACAGAGAAAGAGCATGTTGAGCATTACATGTCAAAGTTATGTTTGAAGGTGATACAGCAGAGCTGTAAAGTTTGGGGTCCTTTTGTTTTATTTTCTTTCCATCATGTGGCTTTCATGACTCATGTTTAGAAACAGCTATTGTCTTGTCAGGTACGCAAAAATTGCAATTCAAGTAGGATAGTTTATGAACATGTTTAAGAAACAGAAATACACTGCCTACTAAACACTGACTGACTAAATGAATCCCTTAATTGAACTCCCTGCAGCTAGGTTTGTCAGCAAGTGGATGTCACCTTCCATACTGAAAACTGACTTGGAAAAGGTGATAATGTGCCTTTGACAGTTAAGTAGCAACATTTTGCTCACAGAGGGTTAAGGCAGTTTTTTGCAGCAGCATTCATCTGAAAGATTTGATAACTGAAGCAAGTCAGCCCTAATCAGAAAGTGAAGGAAGGCTTGCTGTGCAATCAGTCCTGTAAATTCACTCTCTTTTCACCTTACTTCAGAGTCAGTTCTACAGACTTTCATAGGATTGTCTAGACCATCTCAGATATGCTATGTTTACATTTGAACAGAGCACCTTTCAGGGTCAGTTCAAGGATCTAAGGAGCAATAGGAAGCGTGAAAGAAGAAGGAAAACTCTGATGTAAACTTGCTTCAGACTAAAACATACACACCTACAGGGCTACAGTACTCTGCTCAACACAGCTTCTATTCGAATTTGTTTTCATGTATTCTACTGTACATCTAAAATTTGCAAGGTGATATTTGGAACATGAATGACAGCAAGCAAAGTTGGATTTTTGTGTTCATAAAGTCCATACTTGAAGCTGTTAATCCACCTCTTTTAATTTTTCTCTCTTCATTTGCTAAAATGAAAATTAACTGGATAGTATGAACCCTTTTTCAGGTACATCCCAAGCCACCAGGCATAATAACAACAAATTGCAGAAAAAGAGTCTACAGTTACAGAACTAATCTTGCATGTGTAATAGTACCCTTGTACTTGTAATAAACAGGGAAGAAGAGTCTTTTTCCTTGTATGGAATGGTAAACCCTATGTATTTATTTTATATAGACAGACCATTCATTCTCAAGAGTATATTTGGTTTCTCAAATAGTGCATACTTTTCTTGCAAATGATCTGCATTTTTACAGAATCCTTTTAGTGAATTTTGTTTTACAATTGCCCACTTCAGAAGCAGCATTCTGACTCATAATATGCAACTGAATTAAATAAATTGAACACTGTAATAATGATACAAGCTGGATATGAATGGGCCCTTTGTGCTACCCATGACAAGAATGGCAAGTCACCTTTAATTCTGAAGCTCAGTACAACATTAATGAGTTAGCTTCAGCGTTAACATGGACTATTTAAGAAGCTCCATTTTTTAATTTTCAGGTTTTCCTTATCCTTTATGAACAGGTACATTACTACTAAACCAGGATAATTATTTTCTGTCATTATAAATAAATAAACAATAAATATAGGCAGTACTAGGAAGTGGTGGTGTTGGATAGGCATTATATCTTTACAGAGTTCTGTATTTAGGCCTAGTACATCATCATTATACAGTTACAACTGGGCATGTTTCACTTATGTATTTATACACTTGAAAATCAGTCAACGGGCTGGTCCACAGATTATTTTCATCTGGAGCTGGGCTTCATTTTGAACTTGATGTTGACAGGATATTCAGTCAATTTCTGATATGCATGTAAGCATTATATCATCTTAATTTTGCATGCATCTCAATTGTTCATTGTTGCATGAACCCACGCTATGTATATTATTAGTATATGAGTGCAGTTTTGTGGCTTGCAGAACTGTTTCTTGAAGACAGGATATAACTCATATGTATATTGCTCAACTACAACCAGAATTAAAACATGCAAGTAACCTACAGCCTGAATTTGGTTAAACTTACATTTGAAGCAAATATTTATATATAAACAAAACTTGTACTAAACAAATAATGCACAATATTACATTTTGAAACATATCCAAAAGAACTCATATGATCCATTTGTTGGCAGGCTCAGTATAAACGTAGCAAAGACCCTGTAACTCTTACACTGTGTCCCATCAGTCACAGTAAGAAAAAAAGTAATTATTTCCAGTTTGAATATTTTTTTTCCACACAAGGCTACAATGCAACACAAGTGTATGAAGACTGCTTGTGAAGGAAGGCCATTGCTTACCAAGTTCATGCAGCTACTTTTTTCCTCCCACTGACAATCCTAGATTTCTTTGAATTATTTTTAGCCTGCTCACCATAGCATATTTAATTACAGTCCATAGAAATATATTCTTCTTGCTCACCAACACCCTTTCTGTTTTCTAATATGTATGGACATCACTTCTATGCAGTCCCCAATCCAACAGTAACTCATGTCCCTAGTAACCTCCTCTAATTTGTCCTACCTAGTATGACACACTGTCTTACTGTTAACAGCCTTGAATTCCTTAATTATTTTCTGTTGCCGAATAAGTTCAGTGTGGCTACCCTTATTTTATAATTAGCTGCCCCTACCATCTATACTATTTGTTTACTTCTACTCTACATCAACAGCACTATATTTATCCTCAAATACAGGTTTGAAAACTGGATGCAATAAATATCCAAATGGAGTCTTACTATTATCCTACACTGTGCTCTAGCTCTTTGTATATCTTGAGTCACTATACTCTGTGCTGAGTAAGCAAGCCTGATTACTTTTATCAGTTATTCAAGAGCTGAGAATGGGACTGGAATAACACAGTAACATTTTGTGAAATTCTTTTTTTCTCCCAAACGCCTTTATTGAATTATCACTTGTGACATAGGCAAATTTACATTCATATGAAAGTAATTAAACTATATCAACATAACAAACATTATACTTCATATATATTGCTATATATCATATAACCTAAGCAATATTGCATACATTACTCAATTCCTGCTTTTTTTAAACAAGAAACATCTTAATTAAACTATCACTTGCTACATAGACAATCATAGATTTACATAAATGAAAACAAACCACACCGACACAATCCTAGTTGCAAGTATTTTACATCACAAACCATACTGATACACTCCCAGTTGCAAACATTATACATCACTTATAATCTACCCAATCTTTTTCAGTCAAACATTACATAGCTCATTTAAGACCGGCCTTCTTTTAAACCTCATTCTTCCCTGTATGTACTGTTCCCACAATTCTCAATTTTTCCTGTGTAGTTTGCTCCTACCCTTTTCTAAAGATCTCATTTCCAGTTGTTTTATCTTTGCTACTATATTCACTACCTCCATTATAGTTGGTTTACATTTTGAGTTCCATTTTCTAGTAATTGCTTTTTTGGCAGTCACCGTTATTTAGGGTTACCATATTTGCTTGTATGAAAAAGAAGACGAAAAAATATGTACTGCTACCAGCACATATTATTTCGACTTGTTAGGGCTGAAGAGCCCAGTATATGAGCCAATCAAAACCCCGCACAGCAGATCCTCTTCTGTTCAATGCGGGACATCAAGCAGCTCTGCATTGAACAGAGCTACATTTTTTGATTGGCTCATATACGAGCCAATCAAAACCTCGCACAGCGGACCCTCTTCTGTTCAATGCAGAACATAAAGCAGTTCCGCATTGAACAGATCTCCGTTTTTTGATTGGCTCATATACCGGTATACGAGCCAATCAACGAAGCGCACAGCTGACCCTCTTCTGTTCAATGCAGAACATCAAGCAGTTCCTCATTGAACAGAGCTCCGTTTTTTTGATTGGCTCGTATACCGGTATATGAGCCAATCAAAAAAAAAAAAAAAACAAAGTGGAGGAAAGACTTTTAAAACCCAGACAAATCGCAGAATTTTCATAAACCGCCCGGACAGTAGCCCAAAAAAGAGGACGTGTCCGGGGAAACCCGGACGTATGGTAACCTTACCATTATTAGACACAGCAAGGCCTTACCATGTCTAGGCAA
Source organism: Protopterus annectens (assembly GCF_019279795.1). NCBI lineage: Eukaryota > Metazoa > Chordata > Ceratodontiformes > Protopteridae > Protopterus > Protopterus annectens. Next base: position 1,748,417,613 of record NC_056726.1, on the reverse strand, counting down.
TTCTTATTCTGTATCATAGCTCAGAAAAATCATCTCCCTCATCAGACCAATCTGCCCAGTCAGCAACTCCGGCAGTGCATCCCGCAGTCAGTCCTTAAAGTCCACCAACTTACTGTACTCCCAGAAAATATGTTCCCAATTACTTCTTCTTCCCCTTTACACCTCCAACAATTACTGTCTGCCTGATGAAAAATTCTCTGGACTGTACTTGTAGTATAAAAAAATCTCTGTAAACATTTCCAGGCAAAATTCATAAATCTTCTAGATTTTGTTACATATTTTGGCGACATACATATATCCTGCCATTGTTTCTTTGTGAATTGCTTATCCAGTCTCTCTTCCCAATCCTTTCTAACTTCGTCTAATTGATTCTTATAGTTATCATGCAATATTTTATATGCTATACTAATTATTCATTTTTAATGGCATCTTCTGCTCTAGATTCCATTAAAAACTCTACAATTGCTGGTCTTTCATTTAGGACCCCCCCCCCCATTTCTTTCTCTTTGCCTATACTCTGATATCAACATTTTGTGAAATTCTAGAGGAATATTTGAGGACATGGGCATACACTTGTGTTGCCAGAGAAGAAGAATGAGTTCTGCCATGCCTGTGATACAATGCAGAACAAAGAAAAAGCTGCTGAGGTATGGCTCCAGAGTCTCCAAAATCTTTTTTAAATTTTTCAAAGAAATGAAATAGACACAGTAATATCCAGTACGTATGCAGTACTGATTTAATCTCACACAAGCGCTTTCACATCAAGCTTCATCAGTTGTATAAAGGATTACATAAAAAACACCTTATATAACATTTCAATCATATCACATGACTTGCAGTGAATAAAAATTAAAAAAACATACCCTTTAATAACTGAAAAATCTCTAAAATCTATTAATGTATATATATATAAAAATATATATATATAATTTTTTACATAAAACAAATTACTTAAATTACATATAAATATATAATAAATACAATAAATAAACACACAATATTCATGTATTGCCTACGTAAAAACATTTTTCTAAGAATAGGCTTCATAGGGACAGTGTCATTTTGCTTCTATTTCTTCTGTCTTTCATTTGTTTATTCATGTGTTTATTTATTGTATTTATTATATATTTATATGTAATTTAAGTAATTTGTTTTATGTAAAAAATTATATATAGATATTTATATATATATATATATATATATATATATATACATTAATAGATTTTAGACATTTTCAGTTATTAAAGGGCATGTTTTTTTAAATTTTTATTCACTGCAAGTCATGTGATATGATTGAAATGTTATATAAGGTGTTTTTTATGTAATCCTTTATAGACCTGATGAAGCTTGATGTGAAAGCGCTTGTGTGAGATTAAATCAGTACTGCATACGTATTGGATATTACTGTGTCTATTTCATTTCTTTGAAACATTTTAAAAAGATTTTGGAGACTCTGGAGCCATACCTCAGCAGCTTTTTCTTTGTTCTACATTGTTGCGTTTTATCTGTAGAGGTATTTGGTGTTTTCTGGGCTTGTTTTTATTATATGCCTGTGATACACATGTACTGTCAGAATAAGACCAAGGTCTACCATGTATAGCTGCTCATGCAGCCAGCTTCTCACAGTTCCCTTCAGTTCTTTCTCAACTACCACTCACCTCCATGAATCTCCTAGTAACTTTGCATCACTGGGTCATTCTACCCATTCTGACACTTTATGCCATTGGGTCACAGCATTCTTTGTGAAGTGGAACTTCCTTACATCTGTTTTGTACTCACATCCTTTAACTACCATGTATTTCCTCTCCTTGATCCTTTTTCTTGAATAAATGCTATTGCTGCTGCCACACCTGTGAACAGGTGTACCAATATCACCCTTGCTTGTCTCTCTTCTGCAGTTTCTGTAGTCTTTAGTTTACGGCCTCCATCAATGTAAACATTTTGGTCATCCTCCCTTGAAACACCTCTGTGTCATCTGTATCTCATTCTCTGATTTGGCCTGTTAGGACTTTAGACCCGTGCACCATAATCCAAGCAGGGTCTCATCAACAGCTTATATAACGTGAGTATCACCTTATCCTCCTTAAAATGTATGCCCTTTGTGAGACATTCCAGCCTTTTGTTGATTTGATTACTGCTTGTCACATGGTTCATTGTGGTTGTTACCACTACAACCAAGACCATTTACTGCGTCATGCTTCCTGTGTTAACAACTGAAATGATGCTGTCTTCACTATGAATATTTGTGCTTTAAATGTCAGCTGTCATTTCTGTCTTTACACTCAGTATTCTTAGATTCTCCTCATCCTGTACCACTGATGTAGGTTTGTGTTACCTTAGTCTCTATTTATCTTGTGATATCTGCCGTGATTATGGTTAATACCAGTAATACTGCTACCAATCCCTGAGGAGTCTATTTATTACTTTCTATCTTCTGATAAGGAGTACCTTAATTTCTACCTTTCGCTTTATACCAGTTAGCCATTTATCTTATTGCACCACTCAAGTTTGGTGGCAGTCTCACAAGGAACTGAGTTAAATTGAATATTCATAGGTAAATAGTAGGCAATTTGTCTGCAGACTATTGTATGCTTAGCTAATAAGCAGATGATGACCAAAGGTGAGAATCAAACTGTGTACCTGTGAGATAAATATCTTAACAGTAATGCAACCTCCCAGCCTTAATATGAACATTTAAAACCTTTTACCAGATGGTATACATTCATAGAAGAATACTAGGCATATGGCTTGAGTTATCATTAAGGACCCAACCCCTATTTCCCAGTTACACCAGGGAACTGTCAGTATGACTGATACACACAGTATGCAAATGGATAATGAAGGAAAACAAAGTCTTAACTACAGAAAGTAGCTCACTGACAGTTCATCCTCTTAATCCTCAGCTTGGTTTCTCCAGGATGTGAACTCAGAATGTCTTATACCCTATGCAAGGATCACACCACTAGACCAACATGCATCTGGCTGAAAAATTAATCAAACTACCTGTTGTTGGAATAGAACCTAAAACCTTCTTATTTTCCAGCATCAAAGGTGAGTGTGATACCTGTTGAGCTACTGAGACTTGAATATATAGATGATGCCTAGCAGCACTACAACAACTGTCTTCTTGGTGTCCACTTATCTTCCTTTTAAGTCACGCAAGGGGATCAGGTGTGTTTATCATGATCTTCAGGTGGTGAATCAATGGTGATTTTAATCCTGAAGTTCATTATCCTCACGATAGCTTGCCAACTTCTCTCTCTCTGGGTCAGTGCCATCATTATTTCTGTCAAAAATAAAATGGGTGACTGAAATGTAATTGTGGTTGAATATCCTTCTTCCCCCTCTTATATAATAGTGGCATGGTTGTTCTTCTCTAGTGCTGGATTACCTCACTTTTCTCCACAGACTTATTCTGTAACTCTGCAGTTGAACTGATGACTGCCTCTTCTACCTGTTTGTATACCATAAGGGAACTTTGTATAGGTTAGAGATTTCAATTTAATTAGTACACTCACTCCCCTTTCTACCTTCTTCATATCTGTTTTCACATGCCTCTGCAATGATGTTCTGTTCATGTCATTTGTAAAATTTTACACAAGAAACTCACATAGGATCATAGGAGATTAACTGGCAAATGGCCCTAGGGCCCTTACAAGCCTAGCCAAGAGTTTATTGCCAGAAAAGAAACCTCAATCAGCACCTTCCACTCCTGTCAGTGAGGGACACAGGTGGAACCCCTGGGACAAATTTGTGGTTTCCCATCCACTCATCAAGGTTGCGCTTGAAAAGGGTCAGTGACGTACTTTGTTTGACATGTATGGGGAGTCTATTCCAGAGACGGGCCAGCCACTGGGAGACAAACCTGTCTTTCCAGCAGGTTTTTTTAATGTCACATATTAGATTTAAGCCTTTCGATCAGATAATGTGCTTGGAGTTAGACTTAAGGATATGGAGCATCTCTAGTAGAGCAGGGTCTGAGATTGCACTGTAGGTGAGACAAAGATCACTTCTGAGCAATCTGTACTATGCCGAGTAGAGTGATAGTGATTTGAGCCTGTTCACGTAAGACAAGTGTTGGAGGCCATGGATTCTCTTTGTGAGGTATTTCTGTGACCTTTCCAGTTGGTGCAGGTGTTTGGAGAGGTACATTCAAGATTTCTGCCTCTACCATCACTCCTATTTCTCTTTTCTTTCCATACTGTAAAACATGAGGAAAAAACAGTCAAGCTACAGTTTTCACTGTCAGGTACTTTAAATCTCTTGTACTAGAGACCAATAGGATATATGCAAATAACCTCCTAAGGACATCAACTGCTTCACCTACTTAGCTTCTGAATAACCATTTTTTTTACTTTTTAAATATTTTTGCATACATTCAGGCCAGTAAAGCCAAATCCCGCTAGATGTAGGCATGTACGCTTCACCCTTTTTATTGACCTCATCAACACAGCTTAATTGAGTTACTTGACTATACTTTAAAAACACAAGGTCTTTAATCCCAGCTGATGACCTTAAATATTGAGGTGCCTGCACAATATCTTAACATCCAAAATAAAGGGTAAAAAGGTCACCTAGGCAAGCCATTCAGTAGAAACTGAAAGAAAAGCCAAGCCAAGTTAGAGTTTTCACTGTATAATACCTTAAGCCTCCTGTAATGATGGTCCATGGGATACATGCAATTGACATTTTAAGTCATTATGGATATATTCAGGCCAATAAAGCCAAACCCCACCAGACATGCATATTCTAGCCTTTTTAATGACCCATAATCAGTACTCCTATTTCAGTTCTAACCCCACTTTCCCTCATCAGTTTACTGAAAGAAGCTGTTCTTGTAATCTTTTATCCTGGTTTCAGGTCTTACTCCATCACTGCTTTTGCCTCTTTGTTATCCTAATATCCATTTCTTCACATGTTTGTGCTGTTCCTTGACTGTTTCGCTGCATTTTTTTTTCCTTCTGTACACTGTTTCCTTCTTTTCAATAGATCACTGAGCTGTCTCTTTAACCCTGTTTTTTGTTTACTTTGTTTCACTTCTATAACTGGAAAACTGATACTGGGAAGATTCCATCTATGGAGAGGACCTGAAGGAAAAAGGTTTCAATATTACAAACAATTATTGTCTCTTTTTTATGCTTTCCTTTCCTTATCCGTGTTATCCCTTTTAACCCTATCCCTATTATCAAGGTGTTAAAATATGTTTTGCAAGTCAAACATTAGGAAAATGTGGTTCTCAAAACAGATCCCAGTCAAAGTTAAAGAGAGTTTATGGAATTCATCAAGAAAGAAGGAAAGATGTAAAATCATACAATTAAATAAAAGCAAGAAACAGCTAATGTTCGAAACAAAAGCAAAGCAAGATAACAGGCCAATTAAGGAATGATACAGGTAAATTAAGGAATGATCAGAGACACTCATTTAATGTTCCTAAAAATGAAATTCCATTTTCATGTGATGTATCTAGTATTACACCCATTATTTCTATGTGTAATTTCTACTCACAACCCCCCCCCCACACACACACACACACATAAATATATATATATATATATATATATATATATATATATATATATATATATTTATATATATATATATATATATATAATATATATATATATATATATATATATATATATATATATATATATATATATATATATATATATATATATATATATATATATATATATACATATACAAATATTGAAAGACTGAGTTGTCAAACAAGTTGTTGAATACAAAAAGAAGCTGGCACAGCTATTCAAAAATCAGCTGCTCTGAAGTGCAGGCTTTGCTGTTGAGCAAGATTGTGGTACAGTAGGAGTAAGGGAATTTGCCCTTTTCCCGTTGCAGTGTGACCTAGGAGTTGGCATATATAATTAGAAGGGGGTGTGGGGGGTACAGGTGGGCTTGACCTCTGGCAAAAAAAAGTAAATAAATAAATAAATAAAGAAAATAAAGAATTTACTGTTTTTCAATTGTGTGACTTTCAAGCAGTTGTGCTCGATAACTTGCAGTCTGATATATTTCAAGAAAGTAACACACACACACACACACACACACACACACACACACACACACACACACACACACACACACACACACAAATGTGTGTGGTATGTGTAAAAAATAAAAAAACTCCTATGGATAGAGCACTTTATAAAATAAAGTGACAGTATTAAAAATAATAAATATAAGAAAAAATCCAGGTTAGGTAAATAATCTGGCCTAAATTGCCAAATTTCATGAAAATTCTTTATTTTTTTTTAATACTCAGCCAGTCCAAATTCATGATTTTCTGGCAGGGCACTTTTCTGGAAAAATTGGAAATCAGACCCCCTGGAAATAATAAGGATCTTAATTTGAGAAAGAAAATTAAACATTTATTAGTACGCAAGTGATCAAAGGAAGATAAAGATTATCTACTAGAAAAGCAATGCATTAGGCAAACAGTTTGATGAGAACCACTAAAGCTAAATTTTGTTTTTTGTTTCTCATACTTAATGTTGTTTGCTCTATGACGAGGTTTGCAAATGACTGGCAGATTCACTGGGTCTTTATCAGAACATCGAAGTATTAAAACTTTGAATGTTCTGATATCGAACACTATTCAGCAGATGCTAAGAATAGCGAAGCTGCAGAACAGCAAATTCTTTCCTCGGGAAAGAATTTGTTTGGCGGTTTATGTGGCTTTGCTATTCTTAGCGCTGTGGTGGAAAGTTACGGGTTTGGTTCAGGTAAGTGTGCGATTGTACGTTAGGGTTAGGGGCGGGTTAAGTGAATTAGGGTTAGGGCGCAGGTTAGGCATGTGTGCGATAGTGACAGACTTTAGGGTTGGGGTGGTTTAAGTGAGTTAGAGTTAGGGCGCAGGTTAGGTGAGTGTGTGATAGTGACGGATCTTAGGGTTGGGGCTTGGGTTAAGGTAAGTGGGTAGATAGTAGCGTATGTTTAGTTTAGTAAAACAACCACCAGGACACCAAATACAGGATCCAAAACGAATTAACAAAAACAAAACTCCACCACGGCAATCAAGAAAGAAATAACATCCAATACGAAGTGAAATCCTTTTATTCCAGCAAAAATAACAGACTTAGCGCTTTCACCAGTAAACTGGTATCCTCAGAGTCTGCTGAAACAATCTTCCATCCATACTTAAATAGTAAGCAAACATTCCCAATCATTCAATTAATTAAACAATCAACCATTTAAACCTTTCCTACCCAATATTAAAGAAAAACAACCTTTAAAAATAAAATCAGCAATCTAAATACCATTTGAAAATTATGTACATAGAATTATTCTATAATCATTTCCAGTGACCTATATAAAAAAATATAGTAAAAAATATATAAATCTAACTACCTAAATAATTCTTATAAATAAGTACAAAACTGATATGTTAAATACTTTTTGCAAAATTTTATATTTGGTTGAATTCTGCACAAAAGGATGGATTAATCCTAGTTAAAATGCCTTTATTGTGGTTTATTGTGTTGACAACATTGAAAATTGAGTCGTTTCATTTAGAAACAACATTTAGTTATCATTAGACCTTTGTTCTGAACAATGCTGTAACGGATTTAACCAACAAGAGATTAATTACATAACATAATTTATGGTTTATACATATATATTTACACACAAGAATAACATATATTTTTTTGATAAGACAGATGTGTATAATTTAAGTCGTACATTATACACGTATATTGTACAAATATTGCGAAGGATTACATTTATGAGTTCAACACAAATTTTGTATAAAATTTTGAAAAAGTATTTAACATATCAGTTTTGTACTTATTTATAAGAATTATTTAGGTAGTTAGATTTATATATTTTTTACTATATTTTTTTATATAGGTCACTGGAAATGATTATAGAATAATTCTATGTACATAATTTTCAAATGGTATTTAGATTGCTGTTTTTATTTTTAAAGGTTGTTTTTCTTTAATATTGGGTAGGAAAGGTTTAAATGGTTGATTGTTTAATTAATTGAATGTTTAGTTTAGTGTAGTGTTAGATGTAGGAATTTAAGTGTATGTGTGTGGTTGCTGTTTGTTTGATGTGCTTGTGTTGTGTGTGTGTGTTTCGGAGCAGCAAATTTTTTCCATGGGAAAAATTTTGCTATTCTGAATGTTCGATATTTTCATGTTTTGGGGCCGATGAAATAGCGTTCGCTATTTTCATCTTTTGATAACGTGATATAAACGCGATTCACTGGGGGGGGTTATAGTAATGAGGGAATAATTTAAATGTTTTCCTTAAAACCATAATGTGTCACACAGTGCTGAAATAGTTAAAGTTATTTGAACATGATCATAAATGCATCACAGTATCTAGTGAGTTAAGTGCTGCAATGTATTTGTGTTATTCTAGTATAGAAGCTATTTGGGCCATTTTTTAATAATAAGCTTTGTTCTGCACTTATGCACTAACTGAGCTAAGGTAGGGAATTTTATATGACTAAATCATTTTAAACAGTTGTATACCAAATTATTCCATGAGGTTTTTCATTTGTCTGATGGGTTATATTAAGTGTGTGTGTGTGTGTGTGTGTGTGTGTGTGTGTGTGTGTGTGTGTGTGTGTGAAACTGTTGTGGATAGTTTTGGGTTAATTTTAGTTAATGATCTTTACCTTGCAAGAGTTACTAGGGTCTGAAGAAACCACTGTGGGAAGAAAAAAAAATTGTGCAGAACTTAGTATGTGAATTTTATCATAAGCAAGCTTTACATGAGTTTTGATGCCATAACATGAAAAAAATAATTCTTGAAACAGACCAATAATGTCACTGATAATAAGGAACTGAGAATTTAATAAAACAATGAGATCTTCTTCATATAGGTCACTGTTGCAGTATTTCCTGCTATTGGAAGTCCAGCTGCAGAAGGCCCAATGTCTGGGTCAACCTCTACAGCTCAGTGCCATTTGCCTCCAGGCTGGATAGAAATCTGCCCCTTAGGGGTGGTTTTCAGGATATCCTATGTATGCCATTGATGTCTGCCCACCCCATTCCAGATATTTCCTGCCGCGGTTCGCAGCATATGTCCCATTTTTGTGCATCCATTGCCCAATGTTGTTCATACTGCTCTTCAGTTAAGTCAGGTAAGAATTCACTGGGGGGAGTCTTCCTTATTATTTTTTGTAAATTGTTAATGAAAAGATTTTTCTGTATTGTTTGGTAGGATTGGATACCCACTAAGATATTTTGGAGCATGTCTGACACTAGGAAAGAAAGCATTTTTTTGTACAATAATCCTACACAAAGACTACCATAGTTTGTACATGTTATGCTTTGGTCTAGAGCACAACACTGAAAGCTATAGATATTACAGCAAAAACAAGGGAGTGTTCCCTGCAAAAATATTTTGATAAAAAGCTATTGAGCTCTTGACATGTACCACCATCTTCTAGATAATCTCCAGTCTAAGAAATACTTCCATGATGTGATTAAACAAGCACTACAAAGAGAAGGCAGTGAGAGACCTGAGTGATATGAGAATGGCATAAGACATGAGGATGTGGACTCCATAGGCCTTGGGTGAAGCATCTTTAAAGGCAGTTATACCTATTGGCTCCATAGGCCTCAGGTGAAGCAGCTTTAAAGGCAGTAATTCCTATGGGCTCCATAGGCCTCAGGTGAAGCACATTTAAAGGCAGTTATACCTATATATCAAAGCACGTCCCATTGAGCCAAGAGTCCTGGCATGGAGTTCAGATCAGATGTCCTGCTTTGGAAGCCTGTGGATGAAGCATTATCATTTCAGAGTGGGTCAATGGTGTCCTTACTATTTCAGTTGGAGAGGACACCCAGAGTTAAGGTGTGAAGGTCTGGGAATCCAATCCTCAGTCCCAGCATCAGCCCCACTTAAGAGGACTGAGAAACTCAAAAATAGAATGCCCTAACCTGGCTGCCTGCAGTTGAATAAGCATCAGACAATGGGTAGGTACTTACTCCTCTCCCTCCATCTCAGGACACCTGGCTCCCTGCAGTTGTATAAGCATCAGACAATGGGTAGGTACCTACTCCTCTCCCTCCATCTCAGGACACCTGGCTCCCTGCAGTTGTATAAGCATCAGACAATTGGTACGTGCCTACTCCTCTCCTTCCATCTCAGGACACCTGGCTCCCTGCAGTTGTACAAGCATCAGACAATGGGTAGGTACCTACTCCCCTCCCTCCATCTCAGGATGTTCCCCAGGAAAGAATCTCATTACCCTAGGGTTTTTAATCAGGTTCTGCAGAACCTACAGCCAAATGCAGATCAGCCTATGGTATCTGGACTCCTCTCTGCCAAAAAAAGTTGAAACACTCCAGAAAGAATGATAACTCCTCAGAGATGAAGAGGAAGAATTGGACTGCTTCTCCCAAATGCCTTCTGCTTTTTGTATGAAAGGAAACTGATGGCTCCACATTCTCAGCTTCACCTACAAAAGCAACCTCATTTGGAGACTCTCTTTGTAAGAAGAAAGAATATTTCAAATATAAAGCCTCCAAGGAAATTGATACCCAGCCCTTAAGATCCCTGTGTCAGATCAAGCAGTGATCTGTTTGGATCCAAAGATGGAATTAAATCTGATACCTTTTCCCAATACTCTTCTCAAAGATAAGGAAAACAGACTGCTGGACTGATTTGGAAAGAAAGTATATACAACTGCCACTCTGGCTTTCACAGCCAAAAACTGTCCAACACATATGGCTAAGTTTCCAATTCCACCTTAGACCAGATGAAGGAGAATATTGGCAAGATGTCAGGATGGCATCTGAGGGCAGAGGTATTGGAGCTAGTCAGTCAGGTGGCTAAACTTTCCATCATGTGAGGATATGATTCTCTAAATACAGCATTCAGGGTGGTAGCTGTGAGGTCAGTGATCAGAAGACATGCCTGGCTGAAGCTACAATTCCTACCAGAAAATTTCATAGTACACGTCTATAATGCCCATCTGTATGAGGAGCTGCTCTTTGGGAACCCATCTGATGACATATTCAAAAGTTGGAGGAGAGGGGAAAGTTTGTGTAGTAAGTGAAGCAGCCCCTTCACTCCCCCATGCCTAAGTGTGACAGAAATTATTTGCCAAAGTCTGGACCCTACTACTGCAAACAAGGAAAAGGTCAGAAAGTCAAGGGTAAAGAAGGGCTGTATAAACAAAGATGACAGTAAGACCAGAAAGGGGGGGGGGTTATTTGGCTCCTCAAGAGTCTGTACCATCTATGGAGCAACTATGACTAATAGGAATTTATCACTCCTTCACTCCAAAAATTCCAATTCCAGCCCTGTCCTCTGTCTGTCCTTCCCACCCCAAAGATAGCCAAAATTGTACCCTAGTGCATAAGAAACTGTGAGGGCATCACAGAAGATAAAATGTGTACTAGAGATAATATTTCTGGGTTACAAACTTTATTTCCTAACAAAACCAAAACTGTCAGCCATTCCACCCATACCAGTTGACCAACTACATCTGTCCCCCATAATGCAACAACTTTTACAGCAGGGAGTAGTAGATCCTGTACCCACACAGGACCAGAACAAAAGTTTCTACTCACAACTCTTCCTTTTGCCCAGATAGGAGGACCCATGAAGGCCTGTACTGAATCTGTTTGTGTTAAATACCTATTTTAAGATCCCAAAAATCAAAATGCCAGCATTGAAAATCTTTTTACCAGCCATGGTTATCATCATTAACAACCCCCTTTTCCTCGTTTCTACATGGGGACAGGGTGTTTCATCAACTGTCATTATATCTTTTGATTCAGTATCACTCTCCTACCTTCCTCGACATTCATGCCTGTCTGTCGCAGATCTTCTCTCATAGAAATCTATGCATTTCTTTCCTGGATACCCTGGTTCCCACTTGCCTTCTTCCTGTCTCTCCCAAATCGTCTTCTTCAGATCATAGTCTACTTTCCTGCACGTGCGCCTGAACTGCTGTAATCTGCTCTGTTTGACCTTTTCTGCAATTGGAGCTACTTTGGCTTCTGCTCTTATTTCCTCATTTCTTCATGTGTCCCACAGTGTGCATCCTAATACCCATCTTAAGTACTTCATCTCCATAACCTCTAGCTTTCTCAACTGCTCTGCCTTCACTGTCCAAGTTTCTGTACCATACAGCAGCACTGGCCATTCTCTGTTTTGTGCATTTTGTTTTTTAGCTTCTTTGGCCTTCTTCTGTCACATGCTACCCCTGACACTCTGTGCCAGTTGGCTGTAGCCCCTCTGATTTAACTTTGACCTCCTCATTTAGACTTTCCTTCTCCCCAGCTTCTCTTCACATATGCATGAAGCTGTTGCCCTGTTCCACTATTTTCCCTGCTATCTCAGTTTTCAGCTTCTTCTGATTTCCCCTTTTACTGCCATGAAAACTGCCTTCTTTGTACCCAGTTTCAATCCATGCTTTCATTTTACATTACATTCCCCTCTTTACTCCATCAATCAACCTTACACTACTAAGATACCTCTATGCTCAACAGACAAATCATTATTCTCCAAAACTGAACCTAACAACAATGCAGAATACTCCCTGTATTCACACTGCATTGCAAATAGCTGGAATACCATCCCATTCCGCTTAGGGACATTCTGGAACATGAAAGGCTTTAAATACCAACTAAATTAACACATGATGGATAAATGGCTCTGTAACCACACAGCCCTGTGGTTAAACTCATACTAGTATAACTATATCAATCTGTGTCATAACTCTGCTGCTCAAATCTTAATGTATTGTTATCACAACTGTAGCCTCCTGTATCATGTCACTCACTTCTTTTATCTTCTTTGTGCTTCCTCCTTCTTTGTTTTGTTTTGATTCTCACTTATAGATCCTCCTTATGTCCTCACTCTGGATATCTCCCAGATCCCCTCATTGATCACAAACTCATCTATCTTCTATGACACAAAGTAAACCTTAAAAAAATCCATCATTTACAAGCACACCCACAATACAAAAAGTTTCTCCATAGATTTTTTTTAACTCCCGTTGAAACAATGTAACTGATCCCCATTAAAATGCCTCCATTTAGATAATGCAATTCAATACTTTACCAGCACATTCCTAGAAATCCTAGACAAAGTAGCCCCCATCAGGAAATACTGTGTAAAAACCAAACCAACCCCATGGCTAACAAAACACACTAAATGCCTTATGAAACAAAGAGACAAAGCATAGTCCCACTATCTAGCCACCAAAACCCAAACAACCCTCCAAAACTACCAACGACTGAGAAACAAATAAAAACAGAAAAAAAAATTTTGACAGCCCAACAGAAACATCAAAACAACCCCCAAAACTTTTGGACCTCCATAAATCAACTTCTCAATCTCAAACAATCCTCTACCCCTAACCCCTCCCCCCCAAACACCACCGAAAGCATAGCCACTCAATTCAACTCTCACTTTATTAATTCCATAGTGCTCCTATTAAATCAAAATATTCTCACTCAACTGATTATACCCACCACCTCTGCCACCAATCCTGTAGCATTTAACCTTAAACCAATACCTATGGGCTACATTAATAAACTTCTTCATTGACTGAAACTTTCAACTCTAGCAGCTGACCTGCTTCTCAATGAAATTTACCAAGCACTCTACTTTATTCATCATTCTGAATGTCACTGTCACTATGAGAAGGAGGCACATTACAGCCCCCTAATGGCAGTCAAAGAAATGACTAATGATAGGACACTGATTCTGTGAAGGTACTTCAGAGACTTTTTTCTGTTTTATAAAATCTGTCGATTTTTTATTGGCTGGTGGTTGACAATCTGGTTCTTGAGTGACACTGTTAAATGCATCTTCAAAAACCTGAAAAATACAAGGGAATGCAGTAGATTCAAGCTCTTAAATCTATGCAGCATTAAGAACATTTTAAGAATGTCAGACAATCCTCTGGCTTTAGATTTTAAATGCTCTCTTATTAAATGCAGGTGTTGAGAGGTGGAAGGTGTCCATGCTAAGAAAGACTCTTCTTCATCTGTGCCATAACAAAAATAAAGCTGGATGAAATATGACAGATCTTGTTCTTCCTCTTTGCCAGTGCATGAATTAGGCAACCTTTTTCTTTTCTTTTGGAAGGCATGGCACCTTGTGGCAAATTCTGCCAGAAACAGCATCTAAGCATACTTCATCTGCCAAACAGTAAAGTACTCTTTCAGAAAGTATCTGGGAGATGAACAGCTGCCCCAAAGAGAGTACCATGGAAGGTTTTTTTTGTTCATCACTGAAATAACATACTAGCCAAGACCCAGAAGGCTCATGAATTTAAAGTGTTGGTAGATCCAGTGCTGGACTACATTCCCCTTTAATGTCTGTACCTTAAATTGTCCATATGTGAATACCAGAGGACTGGAATCTGGCTGTGATGCAAAAGTACCTGCAGAAGTCAGAGAAGAAATTAAACCTTCATACAGCCATTGGTCTCCAAATTGGCACTGACAGAGCCTTTGGGTGCTGACTTGTCTAAACATAGGCTAAACTCTTGGCTAGGCTTATAAGGGCCTCAGGGCCAATAGCCTAGTAACTTCCTATAATCCTATGACAGGGTACAGGGAGAACTATGTGCCAGAGGTGGAAAAGGTTGTGCCTCACCAGGGTTAGTGGTCTCAGGGTCTTCCAGGGCTGATAGGGTCACACCCTGACTTCAGAATCATTGGTCAACAACATACAAGGTTTTTCCATTTTCAAAGGTACTTTGAGCTATGTTTTTTTCCCAGCCACTATAGAAGACCCTGTCTTTGAGAGAGATGAATGATGGTTGCACAATCCCCTAGCTCCAGACAAAGTACAATAAAAGTCCAGAGAACAATGCTCACAGGAAGATACAAGGTGATTTTTGCCAAGACAGAAAAAGGCACCAAATAACAACTGAAATTGTTAATCAAGGACACCATTCTACTTCTCCCATCCATTCGCGATCTCCCATCCATTGGTGCCATTCCTCTTGGGATTGCCTAACGAGTGCTCTTATTTTGTTAAACTGGGATTCCATCCCACCGGCATAAGTAACCTCTTTGGGTGATGAATCTATCCTCCAAGCCGTCTATCCTCTGAAATTAATGGGGTTGAGGGTCTCCGCCTCACCGGCTCTGAGGGATCTAGATTTTTAGCAGTTTGATATTCATCTGATCTGGGTTTGACAAGGCGCCTCTTGCTGGTATAAGGTCCTCGACCGCTGGTAAGCAGCTTTTCAGTACTTTTGAGATTTTTTTCAGTGGGGCAACATTCATCCTTTTTTTTGAGACCTTTCTCCTTTCAGTGAGGTTCTTTTGTGGCTCGGCTGGGCATAGTGTCGGGTCAGATATGTTCGAAGATCATTATATTTTCGATCATTGGTCATGTGGTGATGAGCATTGGGAGACTATGATGTCCCGCTTGAATGAGATGTGAATCCTTCATAATAAAGGTGGAAAATGTAGAAGGAATTCCTAGGTACAATGAAAGAATATGAGTGTCGAGATAGAAAGGCTACTGTCAACTTCTGTGTTCAGGGGATAATAACCTATTCAGTGCCTAGGGGGATTACGCTTTTCCAAAGGGCTAGGGGTAACCTTATCTGGCCCAAGTTCCCCATGACTATGCACTTCTTTGCATTTAGGGATGAGCGGCTCTGGCACCAAGGGGTAATTTATGTGTTTCCCTTCTGTCAAGGATATCACAATCTCAGGATGTGTTTCAGGCCTGGTAGCCAGTTGCATTCATGCAGCTGTTGTCAACCATAACGACTCCAAACAGAGTGGGTACTTCCAAGGGCTGTGATGCCAAACATGTATCAGGCTTTGAGTCCTGACACACCACTTGTGACAGGCTTTGAGTCGACAGCAAACTCAGCCTATTAATGACCTGTCCATTCTGACCCCTATGGGTTTAATGTAATGTATGATGAGTTTTTTAATGATGCCGTTTTTCCTGTGATGAGTGTCACTTTGTATCAAAAGCCCTTTGCAATGTATGGGCTTACATTTGGTGATGAGTTTTCCTCGTCAATTCCGAAAAAGGTTACAAAAAAAAAGCCTTCCAGAGTTTTAAATGTATGGATCGCGCTTTGTCTAAAGCCAGTTGGATCCTCCCAAAGTCTGCAAGTTATGAGATCCTTTATGATATGCCGAATCAGTAAAGATAAAGGCATGGCTTTGCAGAAGGGGCTTAAAAGCCCATTGGGTATTTCCCGGGGTGATTGGGCAGTGGGCCCACAGAATGGGGGACCACAGTGGCACCATTATGTCTCCGGGTATCTTATCTAATGGGACTAAGATTAAACAGCCTGGGTAACTGGCGGGTTTAATTCCTCACATTAGTTCATGGAGCACACAGCAGGACACCATCAGGTCCCATGGATGTGAGATTCCCTCATTGAGTTCCTGGAGCGCGGTAGGGACACCTACAATCATTTTGGTATTTGGTATAGATATCTCTCCTTTTGGGGGTGCTGAGTTTGCGTAGTCCTGTCAGCCGTTGGCAATGTCTGTAGAATCAGAATTCTCTCACATCATTTTGAACTGATTCTGAGCTGAGCATATCTGCCTTTCCCTAAGAGGTTCTGGCATAGCTAAAGAAATGAACCATGTATGATTTAGCTATTTTTTTTCAAAATTTTTGGATGATGATTTTAGAGCTCTCTTAGCTTTACTTATAGTGATCAGCCCGGTGTCTTACCTTTTAAATTTTTTTGCTCTATCTAGTAGCTTAGCTTTCTCTTTTTGTTGTAGACTGTTGTTCTTTGTAGGGTCCTTGTACTGGCTTTTTGTTGGTTGTTTTTTCATTTTGTTTTGCTGCCTCTTGGGTGCTGGATGGCATTGGTGCAGAGACTGGTAGAAGACATTTGTAAATGATTGAGCGGTTTGAGTAATGGTAACCCAGCGGCTCAGGGGCCAACCAAGAGACCCACTTAGTCTTGTAGAAGTGTGAAAGGAACTTCAGTTCTTTTTTCTGGTCTGTGGTCTTTTCATTTAGGGTGGGGGGTTCTTACTGGACCTCAGCGAGGGTGGTGGGAGATCGATCTCCTCCATGGGTATACTTCGGTTGAACATGATGTGCTCCCATATTAGGTGATGATGAGATCAAGTTGTTGTTCTCTTGTTGGGGGATGGTGACTAGTTTGTTTTCATGGCATTTGAGTTTATGAATTTACAGGGCTTTTGTAGTGTTTGGTTTGGACAGTGAGTAGTGTTCCAGTCTGGGTTTGGGTAGTTGAAGTCCATGAGTATGATGGTGTTGATTACAGAAAGGATATGTGTTGTTTTCAGGGAAGGTTATATGTGTTTGTGAGTTTTGTGAGGTGGCAGTAAACTGAGACACAAATTGCTGCTCAATTGCCGATGGTAGTACCTGGATTGGTTTCCGATGCATCGATGGCTGATGTTCTAATCATCTTAGTGTGAATCCTTTTGATGAATCCCTTTCTTCCTGAATCTGGATACTTTGGGTTTTTTGCATTTTGCATGATAAATATGAAAAAAACGGGGATGCTGAGGGATATTCTGACCCGGTCAGGTCACAGTCACAGCACGAACATCGATATTCTCCAGATACTGAGGAAGGGGGTCGATGGAGTGCATCTTGAGGGTTGAGACTCTCTTGAGGTTAGACTTTATACATTGAGTTTTTTTTTGTTTTAGTTAGGTTTGTTTTTTTTGGGGTAGGCGCACAAAACAAAAAGGTGGGGCCGGCAATTGGCCTTTGCCAAATCCGGGTCCGAACAAAATCAAAAGCAAGTGCAAGATGCCTTGCGGGCGTTGGCGTGGCATGTCCTATCATCCCAGGACATAGGATGGATTGGATTTAACCACACAGAGTTTCAGCAAGACAGAAGCTGTTAAATCTGAGTCTCTTATATCTGTATTGTGTATTGTGGCTTGAGAAGACTGGATACTGGGTCAGGGTCAGGTCTGCATATCTTGAAAAGGCTAATCAGAGAGCTCCTCTCTCTTTCTTTCTGTCCAGTCAGGAGTCGTCTCAGGTCATTCACACCGAGTGGGGAATTGGCGAGTCATTGTAGTACCACCTGCTGTTGAGAGAGACCCTGAGTGCATAATGTGGCCAGTTCTAGCACCGACTGACAGCTTACCTGTTCCTTCTCTTCTCCAGTCTGGTGGCGGAGGGCTGGGACGTATGTCTGTCTATGGAGTCACCAAACACCAGTGGGTCTGGCATTTTGGTTTTAAGGGCTGTGGTGACTCTGTGACACTCTGACATGTGTCTATGGTGGTGTGTGTGTGCTGTGAGGTGTTCGGTAGTTTGTTTGTTTGTCTGCTTTGGTGTGTGCTGCTTTCTTTTGGTAGATTTTGATCAGAGCAGGCATGTCTTTGTGTGTTTATGTGTATGATTTGAGGTTGTATTTTATGTGAGACTGGGTCTATAGTGGGTGTGTGTGTGTGTTCCTACTGTCTGGTCCTCATGCCAGTCCTATGTTGAGAGAGCTCAGCCTCCAGTTTGGTCAGTATAGTTGCATCTCTCACATGTATTTGTGTTTTGTGGGAGGAGGAGAGGGTTGTCTGTGATGTAAATCTGATGGTAGAATCTGTTGTCTACAAGCACATCTGCCGGTGATCTTTTTCAGGGATGTCATCTGCCTTAAAAAAGAAATTCCAAAATATCATGGTCAAGACGTTTAAAGGCAAAAGCTAACAGTAACTTAAATATATAACTATACAGAGTAATAACAAGCTACATAAAAAAATCTCCTAAAGGGCACTTACCACTCAGGAACCTACCTGAATGAGACTGACTATCAGACTACTGAATGCTGAGCTGTGGCACCGAAAAACTACAAATTACCCATTCTTTTCTACCCAGTGTTTTGCTAACATCTCTAGCACAGGGAAGCAGATCAGCTTTGCTCTGAGAACGTCTGACACCAAGTCTTGCCAAACTGGCATCTATGATGAACTATATTACAGCAGTGGTCGCTACAACAAATTACTAGTAATACACACGTACATAAACATATACAAATATTTCAAACATAGACATTAATGCCCTTCTAGCCTGCCAACATTCCAAACCAACTGTTCCCACAATAAATGTCCAGGCTGTTTTTAAATCTATCTAAACTAGTGCTTGCTTTAATGTAATTTAGTAGTCTATTCAATGCATCAGCTGCTGTCTCAGAGAATCAGATAGCACACTTGTCATTCCTATAGAATTTTCTGCATAGTTATCATGATAATCTGCCTCACTGTCTTGTACCAATTTCTTTTTTGCTTACCAGAGATTCATATGTCTCTGGTTTCTCATCAATCTGCCCAGCTTTCTTCATTCTATTCAAACACTTTTTTTCTATGGAGTAAGTGCGGTCCAGGAATGCATCATCATCACTGTCATAGAAGGATAGCCAGCAGTTATAAAAATAAAATGTCTTTAATGGAATCCAAACATAAGCACTTTCACACTTGCTCAGACTGCTTCTTCAGATGGTACTATTAGTCAAAAACCTTCACCCCTTAAATACAGTGCTTAACTCTCAAATGCAATACCTTCCCGATTGCTTGTTGCACATCCCTTCTGAAGAGTGTCTGATGACTGTCTTCTTTATCCTTCTGTCTTTGCCTTGCAATCTAATACATTTTTTCATTCCACCTTCTGAGTCCCTTTCCAGAAGCTAGTTGAGTGCCTTTGATACTTGTTCTTTGCAATCACCACTACTCTTTTAGCCTCTTTGTTACCCACCCGGTATTCCTTCTCAGCCTGGTCCATCTTTTCTGTCTCCCACTTTTTTCTGCACTCCTTCCTTCTTTTGATAACTTCCTGGACTTTGCATTCCATCATTAGCATTGCTTGTATATTTATTTCCATTCTTGGCTAAGATATATAGCTGTTCTATAATTTTCACGCAATCTATTTTGAAATGCTTCCATTCTTCTTTTACTTCACTTACTTCCTCTCCTTCCTGAGGTGCTAAAGCCTTGTGTATTTCTTTGAACTCTTGTGCTTTTTCCCCAGTCAACTTCCAGGTATTTCACCTAATCTTTGTTGAGTCTAGAGCCTTCTCTGATCACTGTTTGCAGTTGTCTGTGTTCACCAGTGGTTTATGTTTTGAGATGACTGTTTCATTGAGGATGACTTTGCAATCACTATTTCTACTCTGGTGCCCTTTCTTTACTAGGCAGAAGTCTACTTAAAGTTATATGTTGACTGATCTTGTATGTAATCCTGTCACTGCCAAAGTCTTGCTGAACCTTGTGTTGGCCACCATCAAGCCATTTGCTAGACAAAAATGTAGAATAGCCTACCTGTCTTTATTCCTGTTGCACCACCTATTTGGCCCGTGGCTATCCAGATAATCGGTTCTGTTTGTTCTCTGCTAACAACACCAACTCATGTTGTCCGGTTGTATCTCATAGATCCCGTAGCTGGTGCCTAGATGCAGTCTTTTCTTCACTATTACAGCCCTGCTGTGAGGCCTTGTCTGAAATTCTGAATACTGCTCTATCTTTACATTAGTGTCCAAATGCCATAAGTCTGTAACTAATTCTAATAACCTCCCTCATTGCCTCTAGTAGCCTGTTTCACACCAAAATTCCCACATCATTTATAGCCTGTCCTCCCTTGAGTAGTAGATTCTTATCTCTCCATTTCTGTCAAATCTTGATGCTTAACCTGGATCTCAAGGATGCCTTTCTTTACATCCCCGTTCACAGGGACCGCGGACATACTTTGATTTAAGGCATTGGGTTTTCACTTGTGGTTTACCTACCTATCCTTTCCATTGACTACTGCAAACAAATTTTTTACAAAGTGCTTGACTCCACTTATTTCTTCTAGCAGAACCAAGGGCATTCATATTTACCCCTACCTGGACAACTGCCTTATTCAGGTACTATCTCAGAAGGACTCAGAGAGGAATCTGCAATTCTTTACAGACTGCTTTTGAAATTTTTGAGTTTTCTTTCAAATTTCCCAAGTTAAATATCACCCCTTCCAAAGAAAGTGGTGTTAATTGAGACCTTGCTGGATTCTTTCATCAAGAGAGCCTATTTGCTCCCAGACAGTGTGGAATCTCTGGCTCACTGCATCCAGCAAATTGCTTTGAAACAATGGTTAGAGAAGGGATCATGAGGGCACTATGCTACCCTCTATCTCCAAAAAATTAGAGCAATGGGCCAACAAGGTCAGACCAAACCAAGGAATGCCCTTCAAATAAGAACCTCACAATCAGACATTAATCACAGATGTCTTCAACCTAGCTTGGTGGGCACACTCGGAGATGTTAAAGTGTGAGGATTATGGGATGTAACTCATAGAAAGAAGGATATAATTGTAAAGGCAACAATGGCCTTGATTTTGTCACTTAGAGGCCTCAAGCTCATCTGGAAGAAAGGGTTTTGCAGGTGTCAGTGGATAACACTTTGGTGATGTTATGCATCAACAAACAAAGGGGGGCATGTGCTTACTTATGACTGCCTGGGAGACAGGTCTTCAATTTTATATGACCCCAAAAGCAGTTTGCAATATATACCAGCTGAACTCCATGATAGACCGGCTAAGTAGAATGGCTGTAGATTGCCATAAAAGGATGTTACACTGGAATTTTTGTCTACAGATTGCTACTGATGTACCAGAGGCAGGCCATGATGTACCTCAAGCTAAAGACATTACCGTTAGCTTCCTAGATTATTTAAATTTCTTGTCCTTCTGGAACCAATTCTCTGAAGATATACTGACTATAGCAAAAGAGACTGTGAAGCCTGTCCTAAGGAAAACCTGCCAAGATATGTTCCCTCTAGTGCCACAGGAATAATCAGGACACAGGTGTGGCACTGGTGAGACTCTGCAATACCTCTATAAAGGTGCACATCTCAACCTATTCTGGGTGCATGCTTCTAGAACCCCCACAATCATTGCAGATTATTGAATATTTCTTTTGGGCAGTCCTGTATGGATAGCATTTTTAGGACATTGATTAGGGTTTGGCAGGATGGATAATATATCTTCCAGCCAGCTAAGGTTTAAGATGGCATGGATGGAGATCAGCTTTATAAAAGGAATGTCCTGATGTCTATAATGGATGGGCATCTGCCTGGCCAGGAGGGGGATAGGCATTGAGCTTGGGATATTGCACTTATGCAGGACCTACTGCAGCTAAGTTCACAGTAAGAAGGACTACTGCAACAGTAATCTGTGTGAAGATAGGTAAAGGCTGCCAGCCTAGCCAGATAATTTTGTAGATAATTCTGTTATTTGTAAATATTAATGTAAGCCACAGGCTTGTTCTCTTAAATGTGAAAAGACTGCATTGGATATTGAACTGCAAAAATGTAACAACAGTGCACTCTGCTGTAACAAAACTGATAAGTCAATTCTTTGATGTCAAAATTCGAAGCTGATATGTCTAGAGGGAGGCATCCTGCCTATTGCTTTAAGACAAGCGTTAATGGCTAGAATTTGCATGTATAAATGTCCTTTATTGCTCTGGTTTCTGACCAGGTATAAAGAATGTAACTGTAGTTTCTGTTAGCCTGGGAAAACCAGACAAGTGTGAAGAATGATGTCATGTGAAGCAGCTCTGCGTTATCAATTTAAAGAGAGAGAATCAGAGAGCTCTGAGCATTTTGTCTTGAGAACATCCAACATCACCAGCACTGCTTTGCTCTATATGTAAGCTATTTAGAACTGTGTTTTCGCTTAGAAATAGCAAGGAATTAGGAAGATTAAACTAAGTGTTTTTCTGTGATGTCAGAACTTTTCTCCGGTATTATTTTAAGTATTTCTCTGTGATCTCTGAACTCTTGACTAGCACTGCGTAGTAAGAAGTATTGTCTTGTGTTTTTATTATTATTAAATATTTTTAAACCTTTCAACTGTGGCTGTTTTATGTAGAGTTAATTTAAGCTCTAAGAGTACATTGCATGTATATAGTGATGCTGTACCAAGTCACTCCAAATAAGTCTTGACTGTTATGTCACACTTACCATTTGGACTATAATATTGCACAGTAATAATTGGACACCCTTTTAAGGGCCTTTGAGTAGCTGATAAATATTAGTGGGTGGTGGCAGCTGGTACTACTTTTTGGATTGGACAGAAAAGGTGCACAGCTGGAGAACCTGTGCCAGCCTTTCCCAGAAGTGTCTGTTTGGTTGTATAAACTCTTATCTCAAAGTGTGTATATGTCAGCTACTTGGGCAGGGACACAAAGCACTGGTTGGACAGAGAGGGTGCTGGAGGTTTTAGCTTGCCCATTAGGCTGCGATCTGGACCTTGTAGCTGTGCTAGTGAGGAGTCTTATTGGGGATCTGGAGAGAAAGGGAGAAATCAGTCCCAGACTGACCATGATCTCTGTGTGCTCTTAAGGGAAATTGTACTTTACTGTATGTATATTTACTATAGTTTCCTTATATGGACGCCCCTCACTGGTGTTAGTGGTGAGGATTGAGGCTCCTTGATTGCTGGGTCAGGGCACAGGCATCACAATCTGCTTGAACACCTACTGTTCTGGCAAGTCCATACACAGCTGTACTTTCTTAATATATAGTGGTAGGTATAATATGAACAGCTTAAATAAAAAAAATGAATAAGAAAACAGAACTGAGTTATATACTGCATTTAACATTTGGCAATTGCTATTTGATTAAAACCACCAAATTAGAAAATTATACAAACTCCTGCTATTCAGAAATGATGTAGACAGATATTTCCTAGTGCCAAAGGAAACAATATTTAAATTTTCTTTGTATGCTTATGTAAACTTTTATAAATAAACTTTAAGTATATGTGATATAATTACAAAACTTAAATTTGTAATCAGTTACATAATCAGCTATGATGTTGCCAAAAGTTTTCTTACCAAAAGAAAGCTTGTCCTGCATTCCATTTTACATTGAAAATAATAGGTTATAACAATAATATGAAGCATATTTAATAAGTAAATCAACATTTTGATCAGTTATGATGTCAATGTAAATTAAACATCATCCATATTATTATATTTTTTCATAACTGAAAAACAGTATATACTCAGCTTTATAGATGTTCAGCATACAACCCACTGTTTTCAGCTACTTTAGCAAACGCATAAATTATATTTGTAACACTGACCCTTATGAGTCAGTTGTAAGTTCACAAGCCAATTACACTAAATATTCTGCATATGGAAATGCTTTAAAGATAATACATTTTAATGGACCATGTAATAATTCCCATGACACACTCAAGACAACAAATGTATGATGTAAACATACTTTATAAATCATTATACAATGTATCTTATATAAATAATTGTTTTTCAGCTTTTTCTTTTTCTAAGCCATACCAAATTTTGAACCAGGATACTAGGATAAAAACAGTGCTGAAGCCAGTCAAGTGACTTATGTTCAGAAACAAGACAGATAGAGCAAACACAATTAAAAAGAAATGTTGATTTATTACTAAAGAAAATAAGAGAACATTTCTATATTTAGTTAGCACAATAATCCCAGATAAGTGAGACGACATTGCAAAAAAATAAATAAATAAATAAATAAAAATATCTACAAGTGCTCATCACTTATATCCTTGGCTATGCAAAGGCAAAAGAAACTTCAACAGCTAACTGGGCCAAGGCCATTCTGATATCAGGCAATATCAAGACAGTAAATAAATTCCTTGACAGCATCCTTAGAACATAAACTTACCCATAATTACAGTCAGACTGCATCACATATTTCCTGTTTGATAAAGTGCTCTTGCAGAGAATGCAAAATGCATAACATGCATATTCACCTGTCACATTGTTGTCCACGTCACATATTTTGGTGAATTAAGGTTGAGAGACGTGCTGATATTATACATTGCTGTTCTTTCTTTTATATCATGTATACAGAATTCAGAAGAAACCTCATGACTTCTAGACTTTAAGTCAGAATCCCTTACTAAGACTCTCTTCGTTCAGTGCTACCCATTACCTTGATTGGGTGGGGGGGTATGGGGGTAGAAATTTTCCTAGCTAGTTTTTATAGCAACATTGACATTCAGTCTCCTTTTGCAATTTTACAATTTGCTATATGTATTTGAGAATAAGATTTCAGAAACACTGGCATAGTACAACATGTCAAAACAGAGTCCAGGCACAGAATGCAATGGTTGAAACAGTGGCATCTGTTTTTACTTTTTAAACAAACTTGTATTTTGTATGTCACTGATAGGGAAAACAATGGTCACTCCTTTCTACAATGGCATTTGTTTCAACAGTCTGGGATAAAAAAACATACAGACATATATCCTATAAGCGACATTTTATGCCAGCAACACTGTTACTTTGAGTCCACAAAACCAGAATCTGTTGTCTTGAGTTGAAACTGAGACAGAGAAGCATCAGTTTACTGCTTTATTAGTAGAAGAGAAAGACAGGTTGAGGAACCACAGTGTTTGAGAGACAACATCTGTCTCAAAAATCAATGTATGAAAAGCGCAACCCACACAATGGGGATACTTAAGTGAAGAGAGGTATAACCCAGAGTCATGCGACTTATGAACTAAGCGACATTTTATGCCAGCAACACTGTTACTTAGACTGAGTCCACAAAACCAGAATCTGTTGTCTTGAGCTGAAACTGAGACAGGGAAGCATCAGTTTACTGCTTTATTAATAGAAGAGAAAGACAGGTTGAGGAACCACGGTGTTTGAGAGACAACATCTGTCTCAGTAATCAATGTATGAAAAGCGCAACCCACACAATGTGGATACTTAAGTGGAGAGGTATAACTGAGAGTCATGCGACTTATGAACTAACAATAACCCTACCAAGGAACATATATACTTTACTTTTTAACTGAAATAAAATAAAAACTTGGGCAGTTACAAAGTAAGTGAAAATAGCTGTCTTATTCAGTTTCAACGAGATATGCATATCACACCTTACAAAATGTTTTTCATTATTTTTCTTTTCAGCTGCAGTACCACTGTAGTTTCATCACTGGACAACACAGAAATTCCCTAAGACTCCTAGAGCAGAATAAGTTATTTTTTACATTTATTTCATACAAATAGCACTTTTTAACTCTTATAATTGTGTTAAACAGCTAATCTACTAGATTTTGAACTGTTACAAAGCTTTTTTTACAGTTTTACTGCATTTGTGTACTAACCCAGCCACTGGGAATGCAAAAGCCAGTGCATTTCTTTGTGCCGGTCCCAAGCCTGGATAAATGGGGAGGGTTGCGTCAGGAAGGGCATCTGGCATAAAATTTTGCCAAATCATACATGCAGACAACAGTACAGAAATACATACCAGATCGGTCGAGGCCCAGATTAACAACAACCGTCACCAGTACTGTTGGCCAACTGTGGAAATTGGGCTACTGTTGGCCGAAGGAGGAGAAGAGGGGGAAGGCATGCCCAAAGGCAGGTAAAGGCTAGGACTGTGATAGTGAGGGTCAGAACTTTGAATGTTGGCAGTATGACTGGTATAGGGAGAGAGCTAGCTGATATTATGGACCAAAGGAAGGTTGGTATATTGTATGTGCAAGAGACCAGATGGAAGGGGAGCAAGGCTAGGTGTATTGGAGGCGGTTTCAAATAGTTTTATCATGGTGTGGATGGGAGGAGAAATGGCATAGGCATTATCCTGAAGGAACAGTATGCTAAGAGTGTTTTGGAGGTGAAAAGAGTGTCAGACAGAGTGATGTTTATGAAGCTGGAAATTGATGGTGTAATGATGAATGTTGTTAGTGCATATGCTCCACAAGTTGGGTGTGCGATGGATGAGAAAGAAAAATTTTGGAGTGAGTTGGATGAAGTGGTGATGACTGTACCCAAGGGTGAGAGACTGGTGATTGGAGCAGATTTCAATGGGCATGTTGGTGAAGGGAACAGAGGGGATGAGGAAGTGATGGGTAGGTATGGTGTTAAGCAAAGGAATACAGAAGGTCAGATGATAGTGGATTTTGCGAAAAGGATGGACATGGCTATGATGAATACATATTTTAACAAGAGGGAGGAGCATAGCGTGACATACAAGAGTGGAGGAAGATGCACACAGGTGGATTATATCTTATGTAGAAGGGCCAGTCTGAAGGAGATTGGAGACTGTAAAGTGGTGGCAGGGGAAAGTGTAGTTAGGCAGCATAGGATGGTGGTTTGTAGGATGACATTGGTGATCAAGAAGAGGAGGATGAGTGTGAGGGCAGCACCAAGGATCAAATGGTGGAAATTGAGAAATGGTAATTGTGAGGTGATGCTCAGGGAAGAGTTAAGACAGGCACTGGGTGGCAGTGAAGAGTTACTGAATAGCTGGGTAACTACAGCAGAGCTAGTAAGAGAGATGGCTAGAAAGGTGCTTGGTGTGACATCTGGAAAGAGGAAGGAGGACAAGGAGACCTGGTGGTGGAATGAAGAAGTACAGAAGAGTATACAGAGAAAGAAATTGGTGAAGAAGAAGTGGGATTGTCGAAGAGATGAAGAAAGTAGACAAGAGTATAAGAAGATGAGGTGCATGGCAAAGAGGGAGGTGGCGAAGGCTAAGGATAAGGTGTATGAAGGAGGAAGCTACTACAAGATAGAGCAAAATCCTTAAAAGGTAAGACACCCTTGATCACTATAAGTAAAAAACTAAGAGCTCTCATAAAATCATCCAAAGCAAATTTTGAGAGAAAAATAGCTAAAGACTCAAAAGACAATCATAAGGCCTTCTTTAGCTATGTTAGAAACCTGGGAGGAAACTCCCAGATATGCTCAGAACTAGTTCAAAATGATGTGAAGATTACTGATCCTACAGACATTGCCAACATACTGGCTGACAGGTTCAGTGCAAACTTCTCCCCGCCCTCCCCCACAAAAGGAGAGATATCTATACCAAGCGATTGCAGCCCCCAAACATCTCCAATGCCCAAGTGAGAACTGCTCTCTCCAAAGCAAAAAATACAGCATCCATGGGACCTGATGGTGTCCCCGGCTGTGTGCTCCATGAACTCAACGAGGAATTAAACCCACAGCTAGGACAGCTGTTTAATCATAGTCTTACCTCTGGATACGCACTCCAGGAGTGGCGCACTGCAACTGTGGTCCCACTTCACAAAGGCGGTGCCTCCACCGACCCTGGAAATTACCGGCCCATTAGCTTGACAAGCCTTATCTGCAAAGCCATGGAGAGGATCATAATGGACCTCATAAATAAAGACATAGGAATTTGCAGACTTTGGATCCATCCCAGTTTGGCTTTGTCAAAGGCAGATCATGCCTTCTAAACTTGGTTGACTTTTTCAAACAGTCACCAAAGCCATTGATGAGGGAAAGGCAGTCCATACAGCCTACCTCGATCTGGCGAAGGCCTTCGATACAATACCCCACTCGGTATCATTGAAAAACTCATCAGCTTAAATGTTAACCCATACATCACAAGATGGGTTGCAAACTGGCTGAGTGACAGAACCCACAGGGTCAGAGTTGCTGGCGCCATGTCAGACTCAAAGCCTGTCACAAGTGGTGTACCACAGGGCTCAGTCCTGGGCCCACTCTTGTTTGGCATCTACTTTTCCAAGTACAAGCAAACACAGGAGGGTTATGACTGACAAAGTTTGCAGATGACTGCAAACTGAGCGCCATAGTAGAAAACACATCTGACACAGATATCCTTCAGAAGGGTCTCACAGAAACGGATAACTGGTGCCAGAGCCATGGCCTAAAGTTAAATGCCAAAAATGCATAGTCATACCCTTCGGGAAAACAAGGTTACCCCTAGCTACCAAATAGGTGGCAATCCACTGAGCACAGAAGAAGTTATCAGGGACCTGGGGACCCAGGTTGATAGTAGTCTGTCATTCGACACCCATGTAGCTAAAGTAGTTAGGAAGACCTTCTACATTGCCCACCTTATCATGAAGGGATTCTCATCTAGATCAAGGGAGGTCATAGTCTCCTATACTCATCACTCATCAGACCAATGATTGAGTACAATGCCCCATTCGGAATGTATCTGACCCGACACTTGCAGCAGCTGAAGAGGCCACAAAAGTTCCTCACCAAAAGGATAAAGGGTCTCAAACATCTGTCCTATGCTGCCCGACTGAAAGAACTCCAGCTCTATTCAGTCGCACCGCTTGCTCAGAGGTGACCTTTGCCTAACATACAAGGCCATGTCAAACCCAGATTTGATGAATATGCTTCACCTCAAAAATCTAGATCCGTCAGAGCCACAAGGGCGGGGGACTTAAACCTCGACACGGCTATTAATAGGACGTGCTGGAGGGATAGATTCATCACCCAAAGACTCCCTATGCTGTGGAATAAAATCCCGGTATATGTGAGGCAGAGCACCTCGCTGGCCTTGTTCAAGAGAAATCTTGACCAATGGATGGGAGATCGCAGATATACCCCAGGGATTACCTCAGTGTCACTGCTCGACCGAGGCACAGCAAAATAATGGGTATAGTTCCCCATACTAAAGGGGTGGCGTAAGCCACAAAACTATGGGCTAGGCTTGTAAATGCCCTCGGGCAGATAGCCTAGTATGAACCTATGAACCTATGAAGAGTTGTATAAAAGGTTGGACACTAAGGAGGGAGAAAAGGACCTGCACCAATTGGCTAGACAGAGGGACCGAGCTAATAAAGATGTGCAGCAGGTAAGGGTGATAAAGGATAATGAGGGAAACATACTCACAAGCGAGGAGAGTGTGTTGAGCAGATTGAAGGAGTACTTTGAGGGGTTGATGAATGAAGAGAATGAGAGGGAGAGAAGGTTGGACGATGTGTGGATAGTGAATCATGAAGTGCAGTGGATTAGCAAGGAAGAAGTAAGGATAGCTATGAAAAGGATGAAGAAGAGAAAGGCTGTTTGTCCAGATGACATACCTGTGGAAGCATGGAGGTGTTTAGGTGAAATGGCAGTGGAGTTTTTAACTAGATTGTTTAATGAAATCTTGGAAAGTGAAAAGATGCCTGAGGAATGGAGAAAAAGTGTTTTGGTACAAATTTTTAAGAATAAGGGTGATGTGCAGAGCTGTAGTAACTACAGAGGGATTAAACTGATCATTCACAGCATGAAGTTATGGGAAAGAGTAGTGGAAGCTAGGTTAAGAAGGGAGGTGATGATTAGTGATCAACAGTATGGTTTCATGCCAGGAAAGAGCACTACAGATGCGATGTTTGCTCTGAGAGTGTTGATGGAGAAGTACAGAGAAGGTCAGAAGGAGTTGCATTGTGTCTTTGTGGATTTAGAGAAAGCATATGCCAGGGTGCCTAGAGAGGAGTTGTGGTATTGTATGAGTGAGTCAGGAGTGTCAGAGAAGTATGTAAGAGTGGTACAGAATATGTATGAGGGTAGTGTGACAGCAGTGAGGTCTGCAGTGGGAGTGATGGATGCATTTAAGGTGGAGGTGGAATTACATCAAGGATCAGCTCTGAGCCCTTTCTTATTTGCAGTGGTGATGGACAGGTTGACAGACGAGATCAGACATGAGTCCCTGTGGACTATGATGTTTGCAGATGACATTGTGATCTGTAGTGAGAATAGGGAACAGGTGGAGTAGACCCTGGAGAGGTGGAGATATGCTCTGGCGAGAAGAGGAATGAAGGTCAGCGGGACTAAGACAGAATATATGTGTGTGAATGAGAGGGAGGGTAGAGGAATGGTGAGGATGCAGGGAGTAGAGGTGGTGAAGGTGGATGAGTCTAAGTACTTGAGATCAACAGTTCAGAGTAATGGTGAGTGTGGAAGAGAGGTGAAGAAGAGAGTACAGGCAGGATGGAGTGGGTGGAGAAGAGTGTCAGGAGTGATTTGTGACAGACGAGACCCAGTAAGAGTGAAAGGGAAGGTCTACAAGAGGGTAGTGAGACCAGCTATGTTATATGGGTTGGAGACAGTGGCATTGACAAAAAGGCAGGAGTCAGAGCTTAATGTGGCAGAGTTGAAGATGTTAAGATTTGCCATGGGTGTGATGAGGATGGACAGGATTAGGAATAAGTATATTAGAGGGTCATCCCAGGTTGGAAGGTTTGGAGACAAAGCCAGAGAGGCAAGATTACATTGGTTTGGACATGTGCTGAGAAGGGATGCAGAGTATATTGGGAAAAAGATGCTAAGGATGAAGCTGCCAGGTAACAGGAAAAGAGGGAGGCCTAAGATAAGGTTTATGGATGTGGCGAGAGAGGACATGCAGGTGGTTGGTGTGACAGAGCAAAATGCAGAGGACAGGAAGAAATGGAAACAGTTGATCTGCTGTGGCGACCCCTAACTGGAGCAGCTGAAAGAAGAAGAAGACCGTATTTGTGTACTGTTTTATACTGTTTTAACTGTATTTTTCATTGTCAGGTAGCATAGTCTGTATAGAGGCCTGCTGTTATCCAGGCCTGGTTGTTTTGTTTGTTGAGTTTCCTGTGTCTCTGGCAGCCATATTTTGCTGATAGAGAACACAGAGCACTGTGTGTAAGGTATTAACTGGAAATTTTCTCTATTTGTTAAACATTTGTTTGTTCTGATTTCCTGCCAAGGAGTGTATCACATAACTGATTTGTTTGCAGTTAAAAACATTTTCTAGAGTCTTCTTGCTCCTTTATCTGTTTAAAACTTTCATTTAGTGGCTGTTTTTCTGCTGTGACAAACATTTCTGTACTGTTTTCTGCCTAAACTACTGTAGCTACTAGCTGTAATAGTGTTCATTACTGTAATTGTGTTTTTACTGAATTACTAAACTGGAAACTGTATGCCACTGTGGTACGGCGGTAGAGTTGTTACCTCACAGCAAGAGGTTCTCCCGTTCGATTCTTGGCTGGGCTTGGGAGTGCATTCTGTGTGGAGTCTGCATGTCCTCTCCGTGGTTGGGTAGCGTTCGAAAGACATGCGTGCGTAAATGGGCGTGCCTTCGTTGAAGGTTGGGCATCGAGCTGTCACCTCGGCGTTTCGTAAAATCTACTGCCAATCATTAGCGGACCGGAGTTCTGCTGTGGCGATCCCTTACCGGGAAAAGACAAAAGACAAACAACAACTAAACTGGAAACTGCTTTTTCATACTGAGAGTTGTATTTTCTGTTTTGTAGTGCTCTGTCTGTGCTTTCTTGTACATTTGTTGTGAGCTCCTGTGTTCTAGTCAGTTAACATAGTCTGGATAGTCTGTTATCCAGGCCTGATTGTTTTGTTGCTGAGTTTCCTGTGTTTCTGGCAGCCATCTTCTGCTGATAGTGTCTTGTCTTCTGTTATTGAGAATAACAGGGTTGCCTGACCTTCTCTAGCACAAGCAATTGTTTGAAAGAGCAGGGGCCAGCAGGACTGGGTTGTAATTTGAGCTTCTAGATTCTTCCATATTTTCTAGTATTTAACTCCTATGTCTGCAGGGGGCTGTGCTTGTTTTTGCCAGGCTGTAGAATAATGATTCATCACTGGGACAAAGCAGAAATTCCCTAAGACTCCTAGAGCAGAATAAGTAATTTCTTATATTTATTTCATTGAATTGCACTTTTTAATGCTTATAATTGTGCTAAACAGCTAACCTGTTAGATTTTGCACTGTTGTAAAGCTTTTATTTTACTGTTTCACTTCATTTGTGTACTGTTTTATACTGTTTTAATTGCATTTTTCATTGTCAGGTAG
Source organism: Protopterus annectens (assembly GCF_019279795.1). NCBI lineage: Eukaryota > Metazoa > Chordata > Ceratodontiformes > Protopteridae > Protopterus > Protopterus annectens. The sequence goes on along the minus strand of NC_056726.1, from coordinate 1,748,385,107 downwards.
CATAGTCTGGATAGAGGCCTGCTGTTATCCAGCCTGGTTGTTTTGTTTGCTGAGTTTCCTGTGTTTCTGGCAGCCATCTTCTACTGACAGAGAGCACAGAACACTGTGTATAAGGTATTAACTGGAAATTGTCTCCATTTGTTAAACATTTGTTTGTTTAGGTTCATAGGTTCATACTAGGCTATCTGCCCTAGGGCATTTATAAGCCTAGCCAGAGTGTGTGTGGCTTTCACCACCCCTTAGGATGAGAATACTATACCCATTAGTTTGCTGTGCCTCTGTCCAGCAGTGACACAGAGATGATTCCCGGGGTAAACCTACGATCTCCCATCCACTCGTCAAGATTTCTCTTGAACAGAGTCAGTGAGGGGCTCTGCCTCACATGGACTGGGATTCTGTTCCATAGTGTAGGGAGTCTCTTTGTTCTGATTTCCTGCCAAGGAGTGTTATCATATAACTGATTTGTTTGCAGTTAAAAGCATTCTCTAGAGTCTCCTTGCTCCTTTATCCATTTAAAACTTTCATTTAGGGGCTGTTTTCCTGCTGTGATAAACATTTCAGTACCATTTTCTGCCTAAACTACTGTAGCTACTAGCTGTAATAGTTTCCCTATCCCCCATCCCTTTTGGTGTCATGTTCTTATACTTGGTAGCTTTGCAGTTGCCCCTCCCCACTGTAAATATGATCTGGAACACTTTTCCCAATCTAGTGTCATTAGGTCATGCTACCTAATATGGAGAGAACATTTGGGAAGAACAACCCACTTAGGTTCTTAACCAATTATCTTCTGTTCTTCCTTTCTCCCTTTCCACTTTACTAAAAAAAAAAAAAAAAAACTTTGCTAGAATCTCCTTGTGTTCTGACTGAGTGTGCTTCTCAGCTGATAAGTATATTTTTTAGCACTTTTTAAATGTTCAGAGTTGAATAAAACAATAATTGTATTCAGTTCAGAATACAGTTTAAACAAATTGCATTTATTTAAATTGCATTTGCTTTAATATTTCTACACACTCAAGTGTGTTAGCTTTCACTGCATTTGAATTTTCAGTGCTGCTTTAACTGCTTTTCTAAAAAAAATTCTACGTTTGTTTCCTACTTTTCCTGTAACTATTCTAGTCCAGATACAGATTTGCTGTATCCAGGACTGTTTGTAAGCATCTGAGCCTCCCACCCAGGCCTTTTTTTGTGATGGAGGGAAGCCTTCTAAATTATCAGTGAGAGTGGTAAGAACTAGATAGCCTATCTATCACAAGAGGAGTGGTTTCTGGCCCAGAAATTGTAGTTCATTGGTTGTTTGGGCAGTCTGTCCATCTCTTTCAACTTTCTGGTTTAAAAGCCCACATTTGCTCTTGTTTCCTGCCTTTCCTGTAACTAGTCTAGTCCAGGTACAGATTTACTGTATCCAGGACTGTTTGTAAGCTTCTGAGCCCCCCAAGCCTTTCTGTGTTGGAGGGAAGCCTTCCAGCTTGTCAATGGGAGTGCTAAGCACTAGGTGGCCTATCTACCACAAGAGGATTGGTTTCTGGCCCAGAAATTGTAGTTTATTGGCCATTTGGGCAGTTTTTTTCCATCCCTTTCAACTTTCTGGATTAAAAGCCTGTATTTTTGCTTGTTTCCTGCCTTTCCTGTAACTAGTCTAGTTCAGATACAGATTTGCTGTATCTAGGACTGTTTATAAGCTTCTGAGTGGTACAAAAGTCTGCTCTTCAGTTTTTTTCACTTAGATCTGCTAGTTCTCTCCTCTCCTCTCCTGTACTTTTACTAGATTATTAGTCTAGCACTTTACCAGACTTCTTGTAGCAATTATTGTAGCACAGAGAGCATTACCAGCACTAAATGTTCTACAAGGAAACATCTCCAGTACTTATGATTAATGCCCACTGCTCCAGGCATGTCTAAAGGTCAGTTCCCTGTGCTTTCTCATATTAACCTGGTGAACTTGGGCAACCCTCTGCTCTTACCTCTCAACACTCAGACTTGTGAGAGATATACTTATATATCCAAACTGGAAACCACACGCTCTCCAGCCTAGGCCGGAATAGCTGATAAAGAGGAGAAGGTCAGCACTTGCACCACACCACATGGAACATGCCCTTCAGTACGCACACCAGCACTGCCTTCACATAAAAACGCAAACCACACACTCACCTTTGTAAAGGGTCTCAATAAAAAACTATCCAAACAGCAGAGAGCTCCAAGACAGAAACACACTCGACCACCACAACACAACAATAATCATGAGACACATAACTCTCCTAAACATTGTGCCACTCAACTAAAGCACCTAAGGGAAAACAGCATGCCCAACACACTAGTCATCTGTGACTCGATAGTGAGGCACACTGATGTCCCACTCACTAGGTTGAATAAGGAGAAAGTAACAATCAGCTGCCTGTCAGGTGCCAGGATCCACCACATAACACACACACTCAGGTCCCTCAACAATAGGTACAAATATGACTCTGTCATTGTACGTGTGGGTGTGAATGACCTGAGATGTACCTCCCTGGACTACATGAAAAGAGACATGGAGGAGCTCTCGGATTATGACCCTAGCCCTGAGCAGCATCCTACCATCACCCAGAATGATACATCAGTACAAGCAGAAAATGATTGATTTCAACAACTGGCTGCATTTCTGGTGTCATTCTAAGGGGATCCAGTATCTGTCTGACTTGGATGACATGATTGACAGACCTTGATGCTTTGCCAGAGATGGCCTGCATCTGTCACCTCTGGGATTCTAGATACTGGCCAAGGCTCCTGCCACTCCTATAGTGCCTTTTTTAGGTGGTATTCCAAAGATCAAATTACCACTGTAACAGTTACAAACAAGTGCAATCTGAGGGTCATACTGCTCAGTGCTAGAAGTCTAAATCTCAAAATGCACTTGCTCGAAGCACTCCTCAAAATGGAGAACATCGACATTCATGCTGTAACAGAGACCTGGTTTAAAGCAGCAGAAAGCACCCCTCATTCCACACCTTTCATCCCTAGAACTTGGACCGAAGCTCCAAAGGTGGTGGTGTTTCCATATTCATAAAGGATGCACACACCTCCAGACTGGTAGCCCAACATAACACATCAGAGATACTTCAGGTGCAGCTAACATTGGGAAAGACAGAATCAGATTCAGGTTGTAGCCTGCTATAGGTCCCAAACCATGTCCCAAGACTCACACTCCACATTCCTAAGCACCCCGGAGAATATTAGGGTCCAATCTAACACTCTCATACTGGGTGACTTCAACTCTCCCTCCGTTAACTGGGAAAACTACTCATGTACCAATGCACTTGGGTCCAACGTTTCCTGGAATTCATTAATTAGGTTCATATGTAGGTACTAGGCTATCTGCCCAAGGGCATTTATAAGCCTAGCCAGAATGTGTTGGCTTTTGCCTCCCTTTTAAATTGGTTTCCTGGGCCTCTGTCTAGTAGGGCCATTGAAGTGATTCCAGGGGTAAATTTATGATTTCCCATCCACTCGTCAAGATTTCTCTTGAAGAGAGGCAGTGAGGGGCTTTGCCTAACATACATTGGGATTCTATTCCAGAGCAAGGGAAGTGTCTGGGACAGCAATCTATCCCTCCAGCATGTCCTGTTTATTGCTGTGCTGAAGTTTAACCCACTGGAGAGTTCGACATGGCCTTGTACGTCAGGCAGAGATCACCTCTGAGCAGGCGGTAAGCAACCGAGTAGAGCTGGAGTTTCTTTAGTCGAGCTGCATAGGGCATCTGTTTGAGGCCCATGATCCTCTTGGTGAGGTACTTCTGTGGTCTTTCCAGCTGTTGCAGGTGTCGAGTACACATTTCAAATGGGGCATTGTGCTCTATTATGGGCCTAATGAGTGATGAGTAGAGGGGCACAATGACCTCTCTTGATCTAGATGTGAACCTTTTCATGATTAGGTGGGCTACATAGAAGGATTTTCTAACCACTTTGGCAATGTGATTATCAAAGGAAAGGTTGCTATCTACCTGGGTCCCCAGATCCCTAATTACATCTTCCATACTTAGTGGATTACCACCTATGTGATAATTTGTGGGCACTTTGTTTTTTCCAAAGGGGATGACTATGCACTTTTTGGCATTTAGCTTAAGGCCATGGTTCTGACACCAGGTATCTGTCTCTGTGAGACCCTTCTGAAGGATGTCTGTGTCAGCCGGAGAGTCGATTATGGCCCCCAGTTTGCAGTCATCTGTGAACTTGGTCAGCCATAGTCCTCCCGTGCTTGCCTGTACCTCAGAGAAGTATATAAAGAACAGGAGGGGGTCCCAGGACTGATCCCTGTGGGACACCACTTGTAACTGGTTTAGAGTCGGACATGGCACCTGCAACTCTGACCATGTGATCTCTATCCATGAGCCAGTTTGCAACCCATCTTCTGACATAGGGGTTAATGTTCAAGCTGGTGAGCTTATCTATGATGCTAGAGTGGGGAATGGTGCTGAAGGTCTTAGCGAGGTCCAGGTAGGCTGTGTGGACTACCTTTCCCTCATCTATGGCCTTGGTAACTGTTTCAAAGAAGTCAACTAGGTTTAGGAGGCAGGATCTGCCTTTAACAAAGCCGAATTGGGTAGGGTCCAGTGTCTTGAGGTTGCCAATGTCTCTGTTTATGAGTTCCATGATGATGTGCTCTATAGCTTTGCAGACCAGGCTAGTCAGGCTTATAGGGCAATAGTTCCCAGGATCTGTTGTGGCACCACCTTTGTGGAGCAGGATGACTGTTGCTGTATGCCATTCTTTGGCTACATAGCCTGTATTAAGGCTGAGTTTGAACAGTGAATTTAGGTGAGGGTTTAGTTCATTTTGGAGCTCGTGTAAGATGAAGCCTGGGATACCATCTGGTCCCATTGATGCTGTGTTTTTGGCTTTGGAGAGAGGGCTGTTTTCACCTGCGTGTCTATGATGTCTGGGGCTCTACATTCTTCTGGGATGAACACGGGCCCTTTTGGGGGTGGGGGGTAAAGTTTGCTCTGAACCTGTCAGCCAGGATGTTGGCAATGTCAGTTGGTTCAGTGTATTTTTTGCCATTTTGCACTAGCTCAGAGCATATCTGAGAGTTTCCACCTATATTCTTGACATAGCTAAAGAAGGCTTTGTGATTATCTTTAGAGTCTTTGGCAATTTTTCTTTCGAAACTGGCCTTGGATGATTTTATGAGGGATCGTAGTTTCTTGCTGATATTAATCAGTGATGCCTTTCCTTTTTGGGATTTTGCTCTATCATGTAATAGTTTCCTCCTTCTGTTGTATAGTTTATTTATGGCCAGGAACCACTAGACTGGTTTCCACTTTTTGGAGGAATGAGTCTTGGTTTTACTTGGGATGGCTCGATCCATGCATTCCTGTAGGTGCTCATAGAATGCATTTGTAAAGGATTCTGCTGTTTGGGCAGCATTATCCTTTAGCAAGGGGGCTTGGAAACTTTCCACCTCAGTCTTGAGAAGTGAGAAGTTGGCTTTTGAAAAGTTTTTCACAGTGGTTTCCTTGACCGGGGGTGGGGTCGGGATGTGGATGTCCAGTGTGATTAGTTTATGATCTGATCTTACCAGTGAGAGGTTTACCTCTGGTGTGGAGCACTGATCCCCCCTGTTGGTGATGATCAGGTCCAATATGTTATCACCTCTTGTGGGCGTGGTGACCAGCTGTTCCAGGGTGTTTGAATTTATAAACTCTAGGAAGCGTTGGGCAAAGGAGTTTGTACTTGAGTAGTTATCCCAGTCAATGTTTGGGTAGTTGAAATCTCCCAATATCATGGTGTTTGGTAGGACCTTTATATTTTCCAATGTTCTCAGGAATGCTGAATGGGGGTCCTGAGACAAGGTAGGTGATCTGTAGCAAGCTATGGTCTGAAAAGCCACTTTGCCCACCAGTATTTGCACATTGATGGTCTCAGAGGCCATGTGCTGTGCTACTAACCTGGAGGTGTGGGCATCCTTTATGAAAATGGATACACTCCCTCCTTTTGTATTTCGGTCTGGGTTCGAAGGCCAAAAGGTATGGTATGAGTTGTATCCTGGTAGTGCTGGGGTGCTCTCTGGAGCCTTGAACCAGGTTTCTGTTACTGCACAGATAATCGATTTTCTCCAAACTAAGGAGTGCCTCGAGTGCATGAATTTTGAGGTTTAGACTTCTGGCACTGAGTAGCATTACCCTCAGTTTTTGGTTACTTGTGTTGTTTAGGAAGGTGGATTTGTCTTTTGAGCCTTGCCTAAAAAAGGCACTATGGGGGTGGCAAGAGCCTTGGCCAGTGTTCAAAAACCTTAGGGCGACAGGTGCAATTCCAATGCCCTGGACCAACTCATTCTTATCCCCATTAGAGGTAGCAACATCCTTGACCTGATCATTACTAACATGGGTGACCATTGCTCTACAACAATATTCAACTCCTCCCTGCTTAGATCTGACCACAAATTAATTACCTTGGAAATACACATCCCTCCCCCCGCAAAGGTAACCGCCATGAAAAGCTTCTCCAAAGCTAACTTTGGGCTCCTAAAAACAGAGGTGACTAACTTCACAGCACCCATGCAAATGGAGAATAGTTGCATGACCGCCGAATCATACACCAATGCACTGTACGAACACACACACAAATGCATGGATCTTGCCATACCCAACAGAACCAAGACACTCTCCTCCATAAAAGGAAGCCAATCTGGTGGTCCCCTGCCATAAAAAAACTGTACAACAGAAGGAGGTAACTGATGCAGAATAAGGTGAAGTCCCAAGGATGGAAAAACTCCCTTATCAGCCTCAACAAAAAGTTGAGATCCCTCATCAAATCCTCTAAAGCTAGCTATGAAAACAGGATTGCAGCAGATAGTAAAGACAACCACAAGGCCTTCTATAGTTATGTAAAGAATCTCCAAAGCAATACCCAGATTTGCACTGAGCTACTGCACAATGGTACCTCCTATACCAAGCCAACAGATATTGCCAATATACTGGCTGACAGATTCAGTGCCAACTTTACCACTGTCTCCCCCCAAAAGGACCAATCATAATACCAGTAGATTGCCAGGCACCTAGTATTACTGCTGCACAGATTAAAACAGCACTGTCCAAGGCCAAGAATACAGCTTTATGGGACCTGACAATATCCCTGACTGTGTTCTACATGAACTACAGAGTGAACTGGCACCTCACCTGTGTGCTCTTTTCAACCACAGCCTCACCTCAGGCTTTGTCCCTACCAAATGGCGCACTGCTTCAGTCATCCCTCTCCACAAAGGAGGAGTGATTACAGACCTTGGGAACTATCACCCCATTAGCCTGATGAGTCTGATATGCAAAGCTATGGAATGCATCATCGTGGACCTAATAGACAAGGGTATAGGGAATCTCCAAATTCTGGATCCCACACAATTTGGTTTTGTAAAGGGTAGGTCATACCTGCTCAACCTGGTCGACTTCTTTGAGTTAGTCAACAGAGCTGTGGATGAAGGTAAGGTGGTTCATACAGTCTACCTTGATCTGACCAAGGCCTTTGATACCATTCCCCACTCAGGAATAACAGAAAAACTCACTAATCTAGGCATCAACCCCTATATCACTAGGTGGGTTGGAAACTGGCTTACAGACAGAACCCACCATGTGAAAGTAGCTGACTCCAAATCAGACTGCTGACCAGTCACGAGTGGAGTCCCACAGGATTTGGTCCTGGGTCCTCTCCTGTTTGGTATCTACTTCTCTGAAGTCCAGGCCAGCATGAAGGGACTCTGGCTGACAAAGTTTGCAGATGATTGCAAGTTGGGAGCCATTATTAACTCCCCAAGTGATGTTGATATCCTACAGAAAGGCCTCACTGAGACCAGTGACTGATGTCAGAACCATGGCCTTAAGCTCAATGCCAAAAAAAATTGTCATCATCCCCTTTGGGAAAAATCCAGTTCCCATGAATTACCACATTGATGGTAGTCCACTGAACACAGAAGGCATTATAAGAGATCTGGGAACATAGGTTGACAGCAACCTCACTTTTGACCACCACATTGCCACTGTGGTCAGAAAGTCCTTCCTATGTGGCACATCTCATTACTAAGGGCTTTGCATCCAGGAAGAAAGAGGTCATTGTCTCCCTCTACTCTTCACTCATTAGGCCAATCATTGAGCATAATGCCCATTTGGCATGTACCTCACTAGACACCTGCAACAACTGGAGAGGCCACAAAAGTACCTCACAAAGAGGATCCTAGGCCTTAAACACTTGTCCTATAGAGACAGACTTAAAAAAATCCAACTATTCTCTGTCTCAAATCACGTACTTAGAGGTGATCTCTGCTTGATTTACAAAGCCATGTCTGATCTAGCTCTGTTAGAAATGCTACATCTAAAGAAATCCCAATTCCTCCACACCACATGCTCCAGAGACCTCTACCTCATTACCACAATCAACAGAACATGCTGGAGGGACAGGTTCATAACCCAGAGACTGCCCATGCTATAGAATAGACTTCCCATACATATCAACAGAGCACCTCACTGGCCCTCTTCAAGAGAAATCTTGATGAGTAGATGGGAAATAAAAAATTCACCCCGGGGATCACTCAAGTGGCTCTACTCAACAGAAGCACTGGGAACTAAGGTTGGGTGGCATGATGCCAGGTTATTCCTATGGGCTAGGCTTGTAAAGGCTCCAGGGACATTAGCCTAGTACACACCTATGAACTTATGAATCCAGTTGTTCCAGAGAACAACATTTTTGAAATAATAAATAAAACAAAGGTTGAACAATACAATTGGCCTATTTACAGTCACCCAAGAATTCTTAAAGATCTTAGGGAGGAGCCCATAGTCCCATCAAATATCCTTTATTTTAAATCACGACAAGAAGGCAAGTACGCAAAATACTGGAAAAGGGTGGAAGAGAATCCATTTTACATAAGAGTGGTTCTGCAGTGGTAATATTGGAACAGAAAGGGTGGGATTACATTTGCAAGTAGCTTGTGTGAGCACAAGGGCATAGAAGTTAAACCTTGATTTTTAACCAACAGCAAAGTGATTCACCAGTCATATCACCGGTAATGATCTGAGTTTTAATCCAGACCCCCATCACTATCTATGTGGAGTCTGGATGTTCTCCCTGTGTCTGCATGGCTTTTCTGTGGGTATTCCAGTTTTCCCATGTCTTAAAAACATGTGTTTTGATTGGCTGTACTAAATTGTGGGTGGTATTCATAGCCTTGCACTGTTTGCTTCCCATGCACAAGGTAAACTGTTTGATACTGACCTGTGTCCAATGCACATGAGGAGTTTGCAAGTTCTTCCTTTGTCTCTATGAGGTTTTAGAAACATCCCAAATACATGCTGGGTGTTTCCACATCAAAATCACCCAATAATGGATTGATAGGCGGCAACATGGTGCATATTGGGAAAAAGATGTAGGCACCTCATGTGGTATGCAGTATCTTCTAGGAGAACATATATCACATATTATGCATTGTGTTAAGACTACCCATTTAATTATGTAACTCTTGCCTCTGTGATTTGGGCACATTGACTAATGTCACCAAAAATTGGCTTAGGTATTTTCTTGTGATAAGGGTGTTGAGGACTCGACCTATGCTGAGTTACACCAGGGACCCGTACTAATGGTGGGATGGATATATGTACCTCTACTGGCCAGTGTTTTGCCTGCCATAAAGCTCGGCAGACCTTGGACAATAAGCTACTTGTTGTCTGGTGTCCAGTTGCCCAGCTTGGGTTTCCTGGTATGTTTTTTTTTAGCCAAAGCTGAATGTAAAACCTGACAAACTTGAACTTAGGATTGCTGCACATAATGCAGGTTCACTGACAGGATACAGCTTGGAAGTGGATGACATAATGGTAAGAAGGAGGCTGAACATCCACTGTATCCAGGGAACAATATGGAATAGCAGTCCAGCAAAGCCACTTGGCTTGTGATCTAGAGTCTACTACTCAGGAAGAAGACAGGCTAGAAATGGTGTGAAAATTGTAGTGAGGGGAGGTTTTTGAAGACACAGAGGGATGTCATCAGAAATAGTGACAGACTCACACCAGTCAGACTCCAGTGTAAGGATACAGAATGATTTATAATCTCAGCTTATGTTCCACAATGAGGTTGTGATAATAAAGAAAAGAATGCATTCAGGCACAGTTGCAGGACATGCTGGATAAACTAGGACAATATAACTTGATGTTGATAATGGAAGACCTTAATGCATATATGGAGACAGACAGAACAGGATATGAAGACTAACAGGGTCCACATGAGTGGGTCAACAGGAATAAAGAATGACAGGCCATTCTAGACTTCTGTCTGACAAAAGGCTTGATAATGGTCAACACATGGTTCAGCAAGAGATACAGTCACAAGACTGCATACAAGAGTGGCCAACATGCAACACAAGTTGATTTCCTCTTAGTAAACAAAGAGCACTAGATTAGAATCAGGGGTTGCAAAACCATTTCCAGTGAAACAGTCAGCCCACATCATCCACCACTGGTTGCTGCAATCAGCTGTGATCAGTGGTCAGGGATGTCTCTAAGGTTAAAATAGACTAGGTTAAAGTCTTGGAGGTTGACCTGACAGAAAGCACAAGAGTATAAGGAAATACTCAAGGTTCTACTACCGCAGGAATAAGAAGAAATAGGTGGAGTTGAAGAAGAATGGCAGCATCTTAAATCAGCATGTGTGAGGACTACATAATAGATACATGGCCTATCCAGGTATGGAAATAAGCTACATAAGGAAAGCTGGTGGTGGAACACAGAAGTCCTGGAGATCATCAAATGAAGGAAGGTGTGACAAAAGTACAGCCAGCACAGCTATCTGGAATTTTGTAAATAGTTATATCTCATTTGTGAATATCAACATAATTCATATAAGATGCTTGTGTTATAACTGTATTAGAACTGTATGGCATGTGTATATCAAACTGCTTGGAGGTATTGGCACAGTGCTGTTTGAAATGTAACCAGAGTGTGCCCTACCAGAAAAGAACAGAAATGTACATGCACTATTGTAACTGTTTAAATGTATAGATTTTAATAGTGGAAACTGGGATACAGGAGGCTATCTACAGTCTAGCAAATTTCAGAAAAATAACTGAAATTAAATTACTTTATGTCTAGGTAATAAAAAGATGGTATCTTTCAGTTTCAGTGCAGTGGGAGACATAATGCCTGCGCTGAGAAGCTTTCTATATTGTCTTCGGAGTGAACTAATTACTGGTTTTGAAATGTGAAGGAATGCAATTGTTTTATGACTTCCTGCATCTGCCAGATATCTGAGATCTATGTATTTTCAGAGGTAGATGGTAAATACTGCCAGCTCCTAGCAGTAGGGATTTCACTTGGGATAGATGACAAGAAATGTTGTCATCCTGCAAGCTATCCCACCAGTAATATTTGAGATATTAATTTGAGAAACCCCTTAGAGAGACACAGCATTCTATATTCTGTCTTGGACCTGACAACAACTAGAAGATCCATTCACACATCTGCCTTGTTCTAATGAAGTACGTTTCTAGGGAATAATATAATTCTCTTAGATATAGTCAGGAATATAGTGAAGCTTAGTTAAGATATTTTTATTTTATTTATTTGAGACTCTCCTGCAATGTTGTTTTAAATATTTCCTGTGGTTTTGAACTCTGATGCCACTGTGAATATATACTGAGTATTTTCTTGTTCTTTTATTATTTATTATTAAATATATTTAAACCTTTCATTGTAGCTGATCTGTGTAGACATATTTAAATTTTGATAGCACTTGTATGTTTATTTGGTGACACTGTGTGGGCCACTCCTAATAGCCTTGCTCTTGGTCAAACTACCATTTGTATTAATATTAATATTACACAGTAAGACTGGACACCCTTTGTTAAGGGCCTTAAAGTAACTGATAAGGAGTAGGCTGGTGGCAGTGATAACTACCTGATAGTCTGGCAAAAGGAGGCATAGCTAGTAAACCTGTGCCAGCCTTTCCCAGGTATGTGTGTGTGTATATATACGTCAAACCTCAAAGAGTGTGTGTGCGTGTGTGTGTGTGTGTGTGTGTGTGTGTGTGTGTGTGTGTGTGTGTGTGTGTGTGTGTGTGTGTGTGTGTGTGCGCTACTTGGGCATGGACACGAAGCACTCGTTGGACAGAGAGGGTGCTGGAGGTCTTGTCTTGGCCAATCAGCTGAGATGTCAACTCTATATCTGTGCCAGTAGGGAGTCTTACTGGGGATCTGGAGGAAGAGTGAGAAACCAGCCCCGGACTGACTGTGGTCTCTGTGAGCTCTTAAGGGAAATTGCACTTGATGCAGACATCTACATCTGGAAATACTGTGTATGTACTTGTCATCCTCCCAGTATATGTTCTCCTGGGTCATTGATTACTGGTTCAGTGGTGAGTCATCACAAAAGGTATGCAGGAATAAGCTGGAGATCAACATGATGGACTAGGCTAAGAAGGAATACTGGTTGGCAAACAAAGATGCTAAGAGAACAGCTGCAATAGTAAAGAACCAAAGAACAAGGTATCAGAGGCACTCTATTAGCTTCTAGAAAGTGAATCAGCAGATGGCACATAGAAATTCTTATCAGGTTGCAAGGCAGAGACAGAGAGATAAAGATGATAGCCTTCAGTCACCCTTCACAATGGATGCTAGCAAATTCCTGTTCACCAGTCCACAGGTCATCAGAGGCAGATGGAATGAGTACTTCTAACAACTTCTAAATGAAGAAAGACCCACAGAAGTCTCACTTTCCCAGACACAGCTTACAATGAGAGAAGAAGAGCTTACTGTAGAAGAAGTATGAACAAAACTAAGGAAAATGAAATTTAGGAAGCAACAGGCTCAGATGAGGTCACAGCAGATATGATCAAGATGCTGTTTGAGTTAGGGGAGAAATGGCTCCAGAGGGTACTCATAGCAGTGTAGAGAGAAAGGTATATTGCAGATGGCTGGAGAATAGAATAAAGGAGAGATTCACATTGTTGGGCAGTATAGAGCTATCAAACTCATATTACATTGCATAAAAGTGCTGGAAACAGTGATTGATAAATGAATACTGAGATCAGTAGAAAATAATATGGAAGATGAGCAGTTTAGAGTCAGATCAGGATGCAGCACAACTGATCTGATGCTCACAGTGGGAAAATAGTTGAGAAGAAGCTAGAAATGAGTATAGAGTCCAATGGGGAATTCCTAGACTTGGAGAAAGCATATTGCAAGGTCCCAAGAAAGTTAATTTGAGCTGTCCTGCAGTAGTTCAAAATCTGAGAACTTTTTGTAGAATTAGTGCAGGCTAGGTACAAGGACCCAGTAACACATGTCCAGATAGGGTTTGGACTCACAGACAGGTTACAATTAAGGGTGGGTTTGCATCAGGGTTCAGTTCTGAGACCACCAATGATCATATTGGTGAAGGACTACATTAGTAAACAGGTCAGAAGGGACAGATCAACAAAGCTCCTCTATGTAAATGATGTGACATTTAAGGCAGGCTCTGAGCAACAACCAAAGCAAATTATAGGGCAATAGAATGCAAAACTGAAGGCACATGGGATGAAACTGAGTGCAGATAAGACAGTTGTAATGGCAGCAAACGGGGGAATCAGAAAAAGCTGGTAACTGAGATAGAAGGGAAAATAGTTGAACAGGCTAACAGCTTCAAGTAGTGTATCTGGGAGGGGTGGTTGAAGGAAGGGAGGGGAAGTATGAATATGGAGGTCAAAGCTAGATTCAGAGAGACTACAGCCAACTAGTACAGACTACCAGGTGTAGTGTATAACAGAAGAATGTCAAACAAGCTGAAAGTAAGATGTACAAAACAGTGGTATGACCAGTATTGCTGTATGGCACAAAAACTTGGCAATGAAGGCAGAGTAGTTGAGGAAGCTAGAGGTAATGGAAATGAAGTGCCTGAGATAGGTGGTACGATACCCACTGTGGGACAGAAGAATAAATGAGGACATCGAAGCAGAAGCCCAAGTTGTTTCAATTGCCAAGAAGGTCAAAGAGATTAGATATGGTGGCTCAGGCACATGTGCAGAAAAGCAGAAGAAAATCTGGTGAGGAAGATTTGGGACTGGCATGAAGAAGGTAAGAGGAAATGAGCATGTCTACCAAAGAAGTGGATGGATTGTGTGAGAGAAGACCTGTGTCAGTCAGACATGACTACTGAAGAGAGTAGAAGAGTGGCAAAGAATCAAGAGAAAGATGGTGACCCCATGTAGAAAAAAATGAGGTAAAGGTGGTTTATGATGATGATGGTAGTGAGTCATAGTGTTGCACTACATTAATGATTGAGACAAATGTGAGAAAAGCTCCACTTCACCTATATTGCAATGTAGACAGCTCTATGGAGCAGTGCTGGTTTTCACATATGTAAAGATAGGGAACATCTACCCAAATGTACCATGCAGTGACAAAAACTGTAAAAATCTGGTTAAGAAGTATACAGGAATCTGTATATCTTTTGCACGTTTATAACTGCTGCCTGTTTTCATAATTCCCCAAACTACCTTTGTTAAGAATTCTTACTCTGATGTTGTATACAGCTGTATGCAAATTTTTTGAGACTTGATGTCGAAAACATGTACGTACCCAGACTTAGTACCACTGACTAGTAGCTTAAATTAACTTTGCCAGCATCCATTCAAGGACCATAGCTGGAAGTCTAGTCGACATAAGTATACAATCCTCAATATGGTCAAACCATACAGCACTGATCTTCACATTTACAGATAACAAAAACTATATTATTATATATGTTATAACTAGGAGGTTTGACTTAATCTTACTGAAGCAGACACAGTTAAGGGAAATAAGACAGAGGATTAAATGTTACTAAGAAATCCCACCTCATGGAAAAGATGCACAGTGGCCTAGTTGGAGGTTTTTTTTTAGGTCTGTATAAGGGGAGTAGCTTTAACCATAATGCATAAAAAAAAGAGGGACTAGAAAAAATAATGATTGAATGATAAGTAAAGCTATTAGAAGGTGAAAATAAGCAGCAATGATGCAAAAACAGGAAAATTGCTACAACGAATAAATGGGAAAATAAATTATTACAGAATCTGCAGTATCAAGAAATAGGAGAGAAATGGAACAGATACAAATACTTTTACTGGCAAAAGACCCCGACTCGCAAAAATTCATAGCATATAAATTAAATGAAAGGAGTAGGTAAATGGCAATTGTGGGATTAATAGACTGGAGTTATATATTAATAATTAATCCAAGGTATTTCAATGGTATACTAACTCAGCAGTATTGGACACAGTCTAGATCAGATGTAACCGATCCCAGGGAGTACCATGAAATGATTTGTTTGATACAACTGCCAAGAATACTGGGTGGGAGTTAGGAAGCAAAAAAATAAAAGAAGAGGAGGTTATACCAGGGACTGAGGGGGCTGACTTTAGGAAAAGCACCAGGGATGGATGGTTGACTAAGGAATTTTATAAGGAATATAACAGGAAGTTAGTGTCCTTGCTGTTAAGTTACTATAAAGATTGTGAAGAGTCCCCAGGATACCAACATAGCTAAAATACTTATGGTTCTGAAGCAAAATAAGGACCCAATCAACCTGAAGAATTATAGACTAAAATCTCTACGCCAGCTGGACCTTAAAAATATATGCAAAAATCTTAGTGACCAGGATGACTGTGTTGCCAGATGTTATATCACAGCAGAAGTAATGGTTTGTAAACTGGAGCTCAGTCAGACCAGTTCTGATATAAAGACATTATGCTCACTTTATAACCTACATGCTGGGGCAGTATTAACAGATGTTAAAAAAGCCTGACTCATTCAAATGATCAGGTATATAGCACATAATGGAAGCCATGAATTTTCCTCAGCAGTTTATATCAATATAGTGAATATTTATATACAAACCCTAAAGCCATTGTGTCTACAAATGAGTGCATGCCACAAGCTAAGGATGTCTCTGCCCCCACTAATATTTGTGATAGCCACAGAATTTTTTATATGTTATTTGAACAACCATATTTCATGTTTAAGTATACTCTTCCCACACATAACTCTCAATCTCTAAATGCAAAGAATCTGGACAAGCTAAAAAATAATAGGGGGGGGGGGGGTCAAAGGCCCAAAACCAAGAACAATTTTAAATATTGCTCTTTGGAACTTAAAAAGTTGCTAGAAGAATAGGTTTTGCATTCAGATGCTTTTTTTCAAAATATATGATATCTGAAACTCAGATGTATGTCATTATTTATTGACTTCAGGCCTCAGTGATTTGCCAGAAAGCCACAAATTTTATGAGGAACAGACCAAAAATATGAGGCAAAAATATGGGTATTCTCTAAAAATCTAATCAAATGAGAGATGTGCTCCCACAAGAAACCTGACTACTAACCACATTTTTTTGCTGATGATTGTGTGCTGTGGCTGCCCCAACCATAAAAGAATGCAAGCAAGGCAATAGCAATCATTTGGCATTGTATATCAGGTCTGGAACTTAATGAGAACAAAACTCAAATATTTCCATAATCAAAGTCAACCAAGACACTGATAGGGCATTCACTGAATGGGCTCAAAAAAAGGTCGTATTAAAGATTT
The DNA here is from genome assembly GCF_019279795.1 of Protopterus annectens. Lineage (NCBI taxonomy): Eukaryota > Metazoa > Chordata > Ceratodontiformes > Protopteridae > Protopterus > Protopterus annectens. The sequence goes on along the minus strand of NC_056726.1, from coordinate 1,748,368,562 downwards.
GTTATTTATGGATTACAATGATGCGTGGTGGAGCATCCTTCATTGATACCAATGCAAAATCTTTATTAGAAGATTTAAGATGGAAAATCCTGGATTAGAAGAAGAAAAGATTCCCTTTCCTCACAAAAGTGCAAATAGTAAAGATGTATACTCTTCCTTAATGTCCTGTTTTTGCTATATTTTCCTAAATCTAATATCTAAATGAGTTTCAATCCCTGATTTTTGATCTTTTCTGAGATGGAACACACCATAGAATTCAAAGGAAAAGATAACTCTGTCCTTAAGGTACAGAAGGGTGGATCTCCTGGATATCATGAGCTATCATAGGGCAGTAGCTAAAAGTCAATATATAACAGCATATCTACATCTAAGACTATTGTGGGTTTTCTTAAAAGTGTATTAATAAAGGATGTATGAGAATGGCAGGTAAAGTTGCAAAGACTTCAAAATCTGGGGCCCAGCAGGCTGGAAAATATGTGTGGAACAGCAAGTTTGGAACTGGAGAAAAAATGCAAAGAAGGGTAGTTATTGGAGGTGGCTATATAGGTCCCAGACTCCAGGTCAATATTTTCCAACAGCTGAGTTAAGCAATGTACACTGTCTGTAATGGAGGTATGAGATATGAAGAGAAGTTCAGTACTGGATTATTACATAATAAAAGAAGGTCTCCAAGGTCTGGAATTTAGGTGGTGGCAATATCTGTAAGTATGAAATACACTGCAGGTTCAAAGGTTGTAAGAGGCAATGCAAAGGGACAGTCAACTCCATCTACTATGGAAAAATAAGATCAATGGAAAAATATAAATAGGAGCTTAAGGTAAGCTTTGTCGATAATGAATGGGGTGAATTAGATGACCAGTTTTCATATCAGATTGTAGATAAATGGAATGAAACACCAAATATACACACTGAGAAAGAGACGTGGTTAAAAATGATGTAATGTCACTTAGCCAAGGGGATGCCACATATATTGCAGTTTACTATACTCAAACTTGTACACATGTGGCAGCATTCTCAAATCAGATTATTGAAACTGAGATGGTCTATATGGTTTGAGTGCTAGTGATGCTTGGCTATAAATGCAGATTACATTCATATATCATGGGATTGTCCATCCACCTATGATGATGTGGGATGCAGTAATAAAATAACTTAGAAGAGCAACAATAATTCATTTGCCAATAAGAGAAGATAGAAGATTCCTGGTTTTGGCCTTACCTCATCCAAAGCAGAATTCAGATAGATTAATATGGCTTTGAGTCAAGAATGGAAGTTTGTCATTCCATCCATCCACAACCCCTTTTTCCCAATTTTGCACATGGGGTTGGGGTGTCACTTCAACAATGCCAATTATCTAGAGCCAATGTTCACACCACCAGGTGGATAGCTCTGCCATGGATGTTTAGCATTATCAAGCTTTATATTTAAGGTCTGAATTGTCTCTTGTCAAATGGCAATTGAAATTCCTTCAGTATTCAGCACAAAGTCCAAAGTGGTCCCCAGTGGACATAGACCAGATTGAGTGGCAGGGATGTTAGTTGATATTCTTAAGAGTTTCCTCACTAGCCTTCCTGTATCAGGGAGAGTAAGTAAGATGAATGGATCAAGTGATCCAGTAGTAGAGATCTGCATAGTAGTGAGTGAAATATATAAAATAGAATATATAATCTCAAAGGGAGTGCTGGATACCAATCAGAACTATAGAAGGCATAACTAGGAAGCCTAATATTAGGGAATAATCATGCTATTCATCTACTCTACCAGTCTTTATATACATAAAGATGGAAGTAGAATGAGAAAATTAATTCTGTTATGATACAGTGGCTAAAGGAAAACCTAAAATAGTAACACATGCATATAATGCAAATGTGTGATTTTTGTTCATTTGTACACACTTTTATCACTACAGAATATAAATGTAGTCAAAACAATGTTAGTGGAATTGTGGGGGAGGTGGGTGATATGAAGTCAGCATGATAAAAAAATAAAAATGTGTCTTTGGAAGCTCAATTGCATTAGAAAATGTCTAATCAGTGGTATGTATTATAATCTACAAAGATGTATAATTGGATGGTAATCAAGACTGAAAATACTAAATATTTTCAATAAAGACTGATGTTCTTAAAAAAAAAAAAAACTTTGCCAGCCAACTTTGCAGATATCCTTTGCTGGATACTAGTTTGTTGCATTTATAATTATGGAAAGGGGGTGGTTAGGACAGTTGGGAAAAGGTGAAAGTGCATACAAGGAAATACTGTAGGATGACATAAGAAGGTTATACTGGAGGAAGTGGGAGAAGAGGGTCATTTTTTGGTGGGACAGATCTCCTTTCTTATATATATATATATATATGTATATATATACACACATACATATATGGATTCACTTTAGAAGCTCGAAATACTGAAATGTCGAAATTCAGTATTTCAAGCCCATAAAGTGGAATCCTGAAAAGAGTGACAGCTCAGAAGCGTGAAATTCAAAACCTCGAATACCGAAGGTTTTGAATTTCACGCTTCTGAGGTACCGCTGTGGTTACAGATTGAGGTAAGTGTGTTAAGGGTTTTGGGTAGAGGCTTTGGGGTGTGTTAGTGTGTTTTGTTACTGTGGTGTGTGTGCGAGCAGAATGTAGTTTGTGTGGTGGTGTTGTGTGTCTGTTTGTGTGTAGTGCGACCTCGGAGTTAGAATATTTAAGTAGGGGGTATATAAATATGGATTCACTTCAGAAGCTCAAAATACTGAAATCTCGAATTTCAGTATCTTGAGCCTAAGAAGCCAAATCTACACACAACACAAACTAAAAACCGGGAAATTCAAACCTCGAATACCGGAGGTTTTGAATTTCACGATAATACTACACACACACACACACACACACACACACACACACACACACACACACACACACACACACACACCATTCTCCACACAAACACACACAATCTGTCTACTACAGTAAAGCAGGGGCAAACCTCCCTGCACACCCCCTACTTAAATATTCTCACTCCGAGGTCGCACTACATATAAACACGCACAAAACACCACCACACATGCTACATTCTCCTCGCACACACACACATCACAGCAACAAAAACACACTGACACACACCACAGCCCCTACCCAAACCCCTTAACACGCACACATACTTACCTGAAGACAAGACCGCAGTGGAAGTTTAGAAGCGTGAAATTCAAAAAACCTCCGGTATTCGAGGTTTTGAATTTCGCGCTTCTGAACTTTCGCTGTTCTGTGTATTCAGCTTCTTAGGCTCGAGATATTGAAATTCTGAAGGGAACCCATATATATATATATATATATATATATATATATATATATATATATATATATATAGTTCTATTATGTATGATTTAACCAATTAATGCTGAACTACAAACATCAACAAAAAACTTTCGAAAATACGTAATATCAAACAAACAAAATATTGAACTAAAATTACCAAAAAGGAAAACTTATTTCCTCTCCAGATCTAGGCAGTAAAACTCCATAAATGCTTTGCCTAAAATTTGTCTGAATAGTGGCAGTGTTATGTAAAGGTTTAAGGCAAGGTATAGGGTTTGGGCTGGGGAAGGGGCAGCATTAAAGTTAGGGTTAGCACCCATTACTAAGGTGGGAAAGGGGGTCTCTGCCAACATGATTTTGTTAAGGGCTGGTCTTGTGCAACTAATTTCTTTATGTTGGTTTGGCAAGAGATGTTTTTTTTTTGGAATTAAGTAGGGCTTTTGATTTTGTTCAACATGCAAGGATTTTGGCAGTACTGGCTGAGTATAAAGTTCATAGTTTTGTGATGAGATGGGTAAAGAATTGGTTATGTGAAAGAGTTTGTCGGGTTAAGATAGGGAATATTATTTCAACAAAGAAAGATTAGCTGCTGTGTTTACAGGGTTCCAAGCTTGGTGCAGTGTTGTTTTATATTTTTATGTGTAGTTTTTCTATGGCAGATAATGTCTGGGTTTGTAAATATGCTGATGATTTAAAACTTAGATAAGTTGCATCTACTATTAATGATCAACCGTGCACCCAAGACTTTCTAGACAGACTTGATAGTTAGGTAATAGAGAATGTTAAGGAATTTAATGTTAAAAAACTAAATTTCTGCACTTTGGTACAAATAATCCCTGCCTTCCTTATGAAAGATACAACTTTAGAGGGGGTTAATGTAATTAAGGACTTTGGTGTTAATACTGATAGGTTTAATTTTGGGACTAACTTATTAGGTGCTAATAGATGATGTTACTATGAAATAGGTAATATATTAAGAACTATTTCAAGTACAGATGCAAAGGTTGGGTTACCTAGTTATAAAAAATATTGTTTGACCTAATATGGAGTATGTGGCTGTAGTTTACTTTTACAATAGAAAAAAACTAGAAATAATAACTTATTGGTTAATGTTACTTCTTATAGGACTAATTTATTGGGCAATTTATTTCATTGTCAGGCTGATAGGTGGTAGAATATGCTTTCACTTACAATAAGAAGGAAGAAGACGTCTCAGTTCAAACATAGATTGGATAGTTTGGTAGGGAAGAGGGTCTTTGATTGTAGATTTACTTGTAGCAAACTCTTTGAAGATCTTTCAAGGCTATTAGTCTGAGTCTTTGACATTTGATATTCTTGACTGCAGCATCCGCCATTGCCTGCAGCTTGGGCTGCTGATGTTCCAGGCTTCTTTGCTGCAGGCCACTAGCAGGGGAGTAACCATAGATCCTAACCTGCAAAGCAAGCTAGTGACAAGCTGTTGAGGGATCTGTCTCTTGCTGTAATGGTTGACTATCAGTATTATTCTTCATAATGCCACAATGTGTAATATTATGGCATAGTTCAATAATTTAATATAATACAAATACCTTTTTAAATGTTATAATAGTATAATAATTAATGTTATATAGAGTAATACAACAAATTATTAGGCTCATTATTGATATTGCTATTTTATTTGTTTGATACAAGAAGTCAGGGAACCATCTGCACAAGCCTTTTGTGAAACAGTTAGTGGTCTAGAGACATGTGTTCCCATGCTGCAAAACAAAACAGAAAAGTAGAAATTGTTAGTACAAGAAAGCTTTGCTGCATTATAAGCAAATTGTATTTACTGTGGTAGCTGCAATTTGCTATGTAAATGGAAGTAAATTATTAGGTATCACTGTATATCAGTAGCCTATGCCTAATTGCAGGTATAGTGATAACTACAGAAAGAAGTACCTGCCTTATGAAATGATTTGTTAGATACTCCACCTTACAATTTCTGACTTGGTTATTTAAACAGTATATCCCTACCTTATATAAAAATTCAAATATACCCTACATGCCAATGTAAATATTTTTCCTCCTCCAAGTTAAAATTCTTCAATGGATTATTCACTTAGTAGGCCTCTGTCTTTTGCATAATTGCAAACAGGTCATATTATGAAGAAAGTTGTGATTGTTTATTGCAATGGTTTCATCCCTATGGCCTGCTGCTGCAAGTAATAGAATGGGAAAATTATGCCATAGTGGAAAACTTTCACCAACTGAATAACCATTTATGTTTGTTTAAAAAGCCCAGTGTATGTACATCTCCTATACATCCATTGTTAGAAGCCTTTAGTAGGCTATGTGAAAATTATTTATTTGAGGCCATAAGTGGCGATAAAGATGGGTGGGTCTTTAGAAATTTTAACTAATCAGAAAGAGAGACCCTTTTTGAGGTCCAACAAGAAAAGAATATTATCAGACTGGCAGATAAAGTTGGTTCCATTGTTGTTTTGGATAGTGGGTTTCACTATTCATCCATTAAAAGCATGCTTTCGGATATGTCCACCAGTGGATTTATATGTTTAGCTGACATTGATATAATGATCAGTAGAATACGCAGAACTGTCCAAAAGTGTTATTCAGTTACAACATCACCTCAGAGCATTCAAATTATCTTACAGTTTATTTTCCCCTGGTACCTGTTTTACAAGAGCTTTCCAAGTGTAGAAAAATCTGATGAAACCTCCTTTTTGTCCTATCGTTGCTGGTAGAGGTTGGTTCACTGAGTCATTTTCTATCTATATATAGAAAAACAAGCAATACCTATATTGCATATTTCTAAGACTGTGCTTGTAGACTCTAAGCACTTTCTACAGGATTTATTTTCATTTACTAGTCAAAATGTATTATCCAGTGAGTGTCTTTCGGCTATGTTAGATGCAACTTCATTGTTTACAGTCATCCCTAACATGAATTGTTTGGATTTGCTTTGTTTGCTCATTGAGATAGTGCTTGAAAATAACCTGTTTCTTTTTGATGGGGCATATTATTTATAAACAGCTGGCATAGCTATGGGCACTTCATGTGCCAATAGCTACACCAATATGGTGTTAGCTCAGTGGGAGATTCAGTGTGTTCTCACTGTTCCCCGATTTTTTCAATATATTAAGTTTTATTGTTGCTTTGTTGATGATATTGTTATGCTGTGCTCTGGCTCTGTGAGTGATTTATTTGAATTTGTTGAGTATCTTCATACTACTACCTCAATTTTGAAGTTTTCCTTTAAACATTCTACAACTTGCATTGATTTTCTTTTTAGCTATTAGACTCACTAGGTCTCCGGACCTGTTGTTTGGAATGGGCGCATATAGGAAAGACAGTTATAGGAATACTCTGCTATATAGAAAAAGCATTCATCCTAACCACATCTTTAGAAATGTGGTTAAAGGTCAGGACATGCTTATGTCAAGACTCAATGCAAGCCAAAGAGGTTTTCAGAATGACTTGGAAAAGCTTATGAATCACCTAGAGCCATATTTTATACAGTTGAATGGCTAGCACTGCCATGGCGCACAGCCTGTGATCTGTGTTCTCCTATCTTGAGGATACTGTGGACCACAGTAGGTGCCCAAAGCGGTTGGTCTGTCCAACTCTTCTCACTATAAGGCACCATGTAGAGTCAGTGCTGCTGCCCACAACTCTATTCATTGGTGAGCTTGAGATGGAAACACTCAAGTACGAACAATATTTGGCCTCACAGAGGGGTTCCCAGTGGGAATGGGTTACACCAGGATTCAACTCTGAGTCCACTGCTGTTCATACTGGTGATGGACTACATTAGCAAACAGGTTGGAGGAGACAGATCAACAAAGCTGCTGTATGCAGATGATGTGGCAGTACAGGCATACTCTGAGCTAGAACTTCATCAAAGGATAGGAGAATGCAATTCAAATCTGAAGGCACATGGGATAAAACTAAACACAGATAAGATGGTGGTAATGGCAGGAAACTGGGGAAATCAGAGGAAGCTGAGAATGGAGATAGAAGAGAAGATAGTGGAACAAGTAAACAGCTTCAAGTATCTGGGATGGGGGGGAGAATAGTCTGAATGAAGAGGTCAAAGCTAGAATCAGAGGTGCTGCAGCCAACTGGCATAGAGTATCAGGTGTAGTCTATGACAGAAGAATGCCAAAGAAGCTAAAATGGCACAGAAATCTGGGCAGTAAAGGCAGAACAGTTGAAGAAGCTAGAGGTGATGGAAATGAAGTGCCTGAGAAAGGTGGTAGGATGCACACTGTGGGACAGATAAAGAAAGGAGGACATAAGAGCAGAAGCCAAAGTAGCTCCAATTGCAGAAAAAATCAAAGAGAACAGTCTATGGTAGTTTAGACACATGCAGAAAAGCAGAAGACAAAGGCAACTTCAGGTGTACTCTCCAGTCCAGCTGGTGAATTTGGGTATCCTGAGGCAATGTTACAACTGCCTCATGTACACAGACAGCACTCTCCTCCTACCACAAAACACTAACATGTGAGAGATGCAATTATACAGCAAAACTGGAGGCTAAGGTATCTCCACCCAAGAATGGAACAGACAGTCATGAGGAGAAGGTTAACACTTGCTCCACACCTCCAGCCTCACAAAGACCTACTAAACCAGCACTGGCAAAAAATACACAAAATCATACTCGGAGGCTCTAAATAAAAACCTGCAAAAGCATCAGAGAGCTCCAAAGTAGACACCCACAAAACCTGCAACTCCCGTCACAAACCAGACAGCACATAAAACACAAAATAAATGTGCCGCACAATCACAGCCCTTAAGGCGAAATAACATACCTAACACAATAGTAATAGGTGACTCGATAGTCAGGGACACTGATGCCCCGCTCACTAGGCTGGACAAGGAGAAGGTTACTGTTAGCTGCCTGTCGGGAGCCAGAATCCACCACATAACACAAGCACTCAGGTCACTCTAGAACAAGTACAAATATGACTCTGTTATTATTCATGTTGGTGTGAATGACCTGAGCCGTGCCTCTCTGGATTACATGAAAAGAGACATGGAAGAGTTCTCTGATCATGTAGCCCAGGCGGGTATGACCCTGACCCTGAGTAGTATCCTGCCCTCACCAAGAATGATACCTCAGTATAAAGAAAAAAGTATCAGTTTCAACAATTGGCTAAGCTTCTGGTGTCATTCATAGGGAATCCAGTGTCTGTCAGCCTGGGATGACATGCTCGACAAGCCGCATTGTTTTGCAAGAGATGGCTTGCACCTGTCACCCCTTGGATTTCAAATACTGGCCAAGGTTCTTGCTGCCCCCATAGTTCCTTTTTTAGGCAAGGCTCAAACTTCAAACCCACCTTCGTAAACAGCACAAGTAAAAAAATGAGGGTTATGCTACTCAATGCCAGGAGTTTAAATCTCAAAATGCATGCGCTCGAAGCACTCCTAAGTATGGAGAACGTCGACATCTGTGCAGTAACTGAAACATGGTTCAAGGCTCCAGAGAGCACTCCAGCACTACTGGGCTACAACTCATACCACACATTTCAGCCACAGAAAATGGACTGAAACACAAAAGGAGGGGGTGTATCCATATTCATCAAGGATACCCACACCTCCAGGTTAGTGGCGCAGCATGATACCTCTGAGATCATCCATGTGCAACTAACATTGGGCAAATCTGCAATGCAAATTGTGGCCTGCTACAGATCACCCTCCATAACCCAGGACCACCACTCCACCTTTCTGGAGACACTGGAAAACATGAAGGTCCTATTGAACACCCTGATCTTGGGAGATTTCAATTACCCTACCATTAACTGGGAAAACTACTTGAGTACAAACTCCCAGGCTCAGCGCTTCCTGAAATTTATCAACTCAAATGCCCTGGATCAGCTGGTAAACTCCCCTACCAGAGGCCACAACATATTGGACCTGGTCATCACCAACATGGGCGACAGGTGCTCTGTACTGGAGGTCAACCCGTCACTGGTTAGATCAGACCATAAACTAATCACCCTAGATGTCCACATCCCACCCCCACCCCCAACCAAGGAAACCACAGTGAAAAACTTTTCTAAAGCAAACTTCACCTTACTTAAGGCAAAGGTGGTAAGTTTCACAGCCCTCATGCTAAAGGATAACACTGCCCAAGATGCAGAATCCTTTACAATTGCACTCTATGAGTACCTACAAGGATGCATGGATCATGCCATCCCTAGCAAAACCAAGACTCACTCCCCTAAGAGAAAGAAACCAGTCTGGTGAACCCTGCCATAAATAGGTTATACAACAAAAGGAGGAAACTAGTTCAGAAAAAAAGCAAATCCCAAGAAGGAAAGACATCCCTGATCAGTATCAGTAAGAAACTAAGGTCCCTCATAAAATCATCCAAGGCTAACTTCGAAAGAAAAATAGACAAGGATTCAAAAGATAACCACAAAGCCTTCTTTAGCTATGTCAAGAATCTAAGTGGCAACTCACAGATATGCTCTAAGACAGTGCAAAATAGCACAAAATATACTGAACCTACTGATATTGCCAACATACTGGCAGATAGGTTCAGTGCAAACTTCACCTCCCTCTCACCTTCAAAAGGGCCCACAACAATACCGGAAAAGTGTAGTGTCCTGGAAATCACAGAAGCACAGGTGAAAACAGCCCTTTCGAAAGCCAAAAACACAGCATCAATGGGGCCAGATGGTGTCCCAGGCTGCGTCTTGCATGAACTACAGAACAAACTAACCCCCCACCTAAACACGCTGTTCAACCTCAGCCGCTCCACAGGCTACGTGCCCATAGAATGGTGCACAACAATGGTTATTCCACTCCACAAAGGAGGGGCCACAATTGACCCTGGTAACTATCGCCCCATAAGCCTGACTAGCCTGGTCTGCAAGGCTATGGAGTGCATCATCATGGATCTCATTAACAAAGACATTGGGAACCTCCAAACACTTGACCTGACCCAGTTCGGCTTTGTTAAGGGCAGATCATGCCTACTAAACCTGGTTGACTTCTTTGAGACAGTTACCAAGGCCATAGATGAGGGAAAGGTGGTTCACACAGCATACCTTGATCTCGCCAAGGCGTTCAACACCATTCCTCACTTGGGTATTATAGAAAAACTCACCGGCCTGAACATAAACCCCTGTTTCACAAGATGGGTTGCCAACTGGCTTACAGACAGAACTCACATGGTAAGAATAGCGGGCTCCAGGTCTGACTCTAAACCAGTCACAAGTGGTGTCCTGCAAGGCTCGGTTCTGTGACCCCTACTGTTCAGCATATATTTCTCAGAAGTATAGGAAAACACAGGAGGACTATGGCTAACCAAGTTTGCCGATGACTGCAAACTGGGAGCCATAACTGACTCTCCGGCTGACACGGACATCCTTCAAAAAGGCCTTACTGAGACAGACACCTGGTGTCAAAGTCATGGCCTCAAGCTAAATGCCAAAAAATGCATAGTCATCTCATTTGGGAAAAACAAAACACCCACGAATTACCACATAGGTGGCAGCCCCCTTAATACAGAAGAGGTAATAAGAGATCTGGGGACTCAGGTAGATAGTAATCTCTCCTTTGACAATCATATTGCCAAAGTAGTTAGGAAATCCTTCTATGTGGCCCATCTAATTACTAAGGGGTTCACATCTAGAAATAAAAAGGTTATAGTGCCCCTCTACTTGTCACTCATCAGACCCATCATAGAGTACAATGCCCCATTTGGGATGTACCTCACAAAACACTTCCAACAGCTTGAAAGACCACAAAAGCACCTCACCAAGAGGATTACTGTCCTCAAACATATGTCCTATGCAGCCCGACTGAAAAAACTCTGGCTGTACTCAGTGGCATATTGCTTACTCGGTGGAGATCTCTGCCTGACTTACAAAGCCATGTCCAACTCAGAATTGATGGACATGCTCCACCTAAAGAAATCCAAGTCACTGCGAGCCACATGCTCTAGTGAGCTAAACCTCACCACAACAATAAATAGAACATGCTGGGGGGATAGATTCCTGTCACAGAGACTCCCCATGCTTTGGAACAAAATTCCTAACTACATTAGGCAGAGCCCCTCACTAACACTCTTCAAGAGAAGCCTTGACGAGTGGATGGGTAACAGAATATACACCCCTGTGATCACTTCATTGTCTCTGCTTGACAGAGGCTCAGTTAATTAATCAATGGGGCGGCGAAAACCGACACACTCTGGCTAGGCTTATAAATGCCCTCGGGCAGATAACCTAGTACCTACCTATGAACCTATCTGGTGAGGAAGATATGGGACAGACAGGAAGAAGGTAAGAGGAAACGAGGATGTCCAGAAAAGAGATGGATGGATTGTGTGAAAGAAGATCTGTGACAGTCAGGTATGAGTGTTGAAGAAGGCAGGAGTATGGCACTGAATCAAGAGAGTTGACAGTTAATACGATACCCGGACCCCATGTAGAAAAATGGGAACAAGGGGGCTGATGATGATGATGACTGGAAAAGCTTAACTGCAACCTTATGGATGGAGGCTATAGAAGCAATGAGATAGACTTGAACTTCTCTCAGATCAGACAACTTAGAAGTAGAAAAGCCAAACCTTATTTTTCTTTTTGTCCCAGTCAACAAGAGAGGGAAGTAAATAAGATTAAGTATGTATCAGTCCCTTTGTTTTATACCAGTGACGTTAATTTAGTCACTGATGTTTGTAAGAAACATTGGCAAGTGCTTTTAACAGATGATAGAATTAAAAAATTAATAGGGAACGCACCACATTTTTGTTTTAACAATAGGAAATCCCTGAAGAGACTTCTATGCTTCCCTGGTGGCCAGATTGAGTCTATGGCTCAGAACAATGGAGTGGGCATATTTCCATGTGGCAGGTGCAACTTTTGTGGCTTTCTAGACAGCAGTAATTGCTTTACACACCCCGATTCAGGGGTTAGATATGAATTTAAGGTCAGGGCCGATTGTAGCATCAGAAATTTGATTCATTTGGCTTATTGCACAACCTGCACATCTTTTTATACTGGTAAAGCTAACAGAACTCTAAGGGAAAGGCTTAGGGAACATATTTATAACATTTGTACCCATAGTGTTTTGAATGCATTAGCTAAGCATGTAGAGACAGAAGATGCACCACATAGTTTCAAATTTTTAATGATTGAAACATTATATGAGAACTTTAGGTTGGGGGATTTTAGTAATTCCACTGAGAGATCTGAATTATGGTAATCTGCCCGAGGGCATTTATAAGCCTAGCCAGAGTGTGTCGGTTTTCGCCGCCCCATTGATTAATTAACTGAGCCTCTCTCAAGCAGAGACAATGAAGTGATCTGAATTATTATGAAATACCTAACCATGTATTAAAAGTCAATCCTTTTTAAATTTCAGCTTTGTGTCTGTGTATTATTTATTTTTTATTGATTTTGTTTTTAACCATTTATGTTGACAAAAAATGTTGTAATAAGAATAAAGTACATAGAACTACTTTTTAAGTGTATGTATTTTAAACTGTTTGTATGCTGCATGAATCATAGAAGTGTAAGGGTTATATTAGTTCTCATCTGGGATTCGAGCCCAAGACCTTCAGTGAACTGTGCTGGTTTCACTATAATTGGATCAACAAGATCCTCTGGACAGGTAAGTGTTGAATTTTCCCTTAAAAGCTTTATCCTTTCATCTAGGACCCACCCCCCCAGCATGATGATTCGGGTCAAATTATAAATGCACACATACTGAGAGAGCCTCTACACTGATAGCATTACAAAGGTCCAACAACAGAGATACCAGCATTGAATGCTGAAGACCTTGAGCTCGAGTTCCAAATTAGAGCTAATATTATCTTTTGATCTCTAGCCGCGGTGGTGCAGCGGTTAGCGTTGTTGCCTTACAGCAAAAGGTTCTCCCGTTCGATTCTCGGTTGGAGCGCCTTCTGTGTGGAGTCTGCATGTTCTCCCCACGTTTGAGTGACATTAAAGACATGCAGGTAGGTGCAATGATGAATAGGCGTGCCTTCGTTGAAGGTTGTGCGTCGGGCTGGCAACTCGGCACCGTAAAAATCCACTGCCAATCATGAGCGGACCAGAGTTTCCCTGTGGCGACCCCTAATCGGAAAAAGCCAAAAGCCTTTATTATCTTTTGATGTCTAGGGACAAGGCAGTGTTAAAGCACTACCCTGCAGCTACCTGTTGCTTATGGACTAGTGCCATTAGCCAAGGTTCAAGTGGGTAGCCTACGTCACCTGAAAAAACATAATGTAGAGGGACAGACAAGAAATTGGAGTGGTAAGTCATTAAATCCTTACTCAATATATAGAGGAACAGTTATTGGGGAAAAAGGTTGCTTAGGGTGAACTTACCTAATAGGGGTCCATGTGGTATCCTGTCATGCAGGAAGTGGTGATATAGTGAACCTATGCTCCATCTATGGGACTCATGAGTGTTGCCTTGATGCTGGGCTGATATGTTGGTGATACAGCCATGTGTGACAAACCCTACCTAGCAGATGATAGAATGCTAACATTCCTAACCCTGATAACTATGTGGGCACAGTCAGTCATACTAAGCACCTTGGGGAAGGATGCTATTCTGTAATAAGCATACATGGCAGTGGCTCAGTCCTGTGGTGTATATTGGGAAATTTATATGCTCATCTGCATTGGGTAAAATAGCGTTGAGTAACTGCTGAAACATCCTTGAGGCAGACGTTTTTGAGGTACCATCTCTGTCCCCAACCTGTCTCTGAAAGGCTATAATAGCAAGTATAGTGAAACCTTTATGTATATTAGTATCTACAGGAATAGGAAAGCCACATATTCCCCCACTTGCAGTTTGTGGGTCATACAATTGTACCCAAGCCCTTCTAATTTCCATTCATTCTAAACCGGTCAGACAGCTCCTGCTTCACAAAATTGTAATGGGTAACCCACCCTTTGCCTGTATATCCTTCTTGAAGGCCACCGAGGTCCGCTCTGTGGATTGAGTTGTTGTTACAATGGAAGCAGGCAGCTCAAAGCTGGATACAGTAACACTGGAAGCAAAACTAAGTATCTTTGCTGATTGAAAAGTGACTAAGAAAGACATACCTTCTCTTTTCTAACATGTCTGCATAATGTGCATTTGCATAGTAAAATGAGACCCTGAATTGCAAAAGGTAGTAAAGACACTCTATTATAATAGCACAGGCACAGCATTTGCATACAATTTCTCATTTACATCTCATTGTGCTCTCGTTTGTGTTCAACATTCTCAGTGACTTTCCAAGTGCACCTATGTGCATGATCGTAAGTCTCTGAATCACATCAACCCCTACACATAGCATAATGACTATGAACAGCACCTTGATATATATACACACATGCATACATAATTCACAAACGCAAATTATGCAATTTTATGTGTACTGCAATTTACTATAATGCCTGACTATAAGGACTGACGTCAGGAGTTTTCAATATGACTCCTATGGTAAGGAAAATATTGGAGGGCAATAATTAGACAATAAATAATAATTAGACAATAAATAAATAAACCTCAGGTTAAAAAAAACCTTCTCCAAAGCCAAAAACACAGCATCAATGGGACTGGATGGTGTCCCAGGCTGCGTCCTACATGAGCCCAAAGACGAACTAACCCCTCACCTAAACACACTGTTCAAACTCAGCCTCTCCACAGGCTACGTACACATAGAGTGGTGCACAGCAACGGTTATTCTGCTCCACAAAGCTGGAGCCACAGCAGATCCCGGGAACTATTGCCCTATAAGCCTAACTAACTTGGTCTGCAAGGCTATGGAGCTCATCATCATGGAACTCATTAAGAGAGACATTGGGAACCTCCAAACACTGGACCCTACCCAGTTCAGCTTTGTTAAGGGCATATTATGCCTCCAAAACCTGCTGGACCTCTTTGAGACAGTTACCAAGGCTACAGATGAGGGAAAGGTGGTACACACAGCCTGCATAGACCTTGCTAAGGCATTCGACACCATTCCCTATTCTGGTATTATAGACAAGCTCACCAGCCTGAACATAAACCCCTACATCACAAGATAGGTTGCCAACTGGCTCATGGACAGAACCCATATGGTGAGAGTTGCGGGAGCTAGGTCTGACTTTAAACCGGTTACAAGTGACGTTCCCCAGGGCTCAGTCCTAGGACCCCTCCTGTTCGGCATGTACTTCTCAGAGGTACAGGCAAGCACAGGAGGACTATGGCTGACCAAGTTTGCAGACAACTGCAAACTAGGGGCTATAATTGACTCTTCCACTGACACAGACATCCTCCAAAACGGTCTCACTGAGACAGATACCTGGTGTCAAAATCATGGCATCAAGCTAAATACCAAAAAGTGCATAGTCATCCCCTTTGGAAAAAACAAAATACCCAGAAACTACCACATAGGTGATAGTCCCCTAAATATGGAAGACGTAATAAGGGATCTGGGGACCCAAGTAGATAGTAATCTCACCTTTGATAATTACATTGCCACAGTGGTTAGAAAATCCTTCTATGTGGCCCACCTAATCACAAAAGGGTTTTCATCCAGATCAAAAGAGGTCATTGTGCCCCTCTACTCATCACTCATCAGACCCATCATAGAGTACAACGCCCCATTTGGGATGTACCTTACAAGACACCTGCAACAACTGGAAAGACCACAGAAGTACCTCACCAAGAGGATCACTGGCCTCAAACAGATGCCCTATGCAGCTCGATTGAAGAAACTCCAGCTGTACTCGGTTGCATACCACCTACTCAGAGGTGATCTCTGCCTGACATGCAAGGCCATGTCCAGCCCAAAATTGATGGACATGCTCCACCTAAAGAAAACCTTATTTCCTCGAGCCACACGCTCTAGGGATCTAAACCTCACCAAAACAATAAATAAGACATGCTGGAGGGATAGATTCCTGTCCCAGAGACTTCCCATGCTTTGGAACAAGATTCCAATCTACATTAGGCAGAGCTCCTCACTAACACTCTTCAAAAGAAACCTTGACGAGGGGATGGGAAACAGAAAGTTTACCCTGGGGATCACTTCAGTGGTTCTGCTGAACAGAGGCACAGGGAGCTAATCTAAGGGGGTGGAGAAAGCCAACACATTCTGGCTAGGCTTATAAACGCCTTCAGGCAGATAGCCTAGTACCTACCTATGAACCTATGCTAATGCAACTTTGCTATGTTATAAAAAGGTGGTCTTCTGTTTGATAAAGATGATAAGTAAGATGTTTTTGTAAGAATTTGGTGCGTGTATTCATTTTTTGAGTTCTACTTCTCAGTCCACACCTAGCTAATAGATCCAAACCTCTTCATTTTCCAAAGAAGCCAGATAATGTTATGATAAATTTGTTTAACAACTGTCAGTGGTGAGAACAAGAGAGCATTGCAGAAGTAGGAAAAACTGAACTGAAGTCTGAACTCAGGAGTGGTTAACATTCTGATATGCACAGAAACTTGAATTATGGTGGTAGTTAATGCCCATCTTTACCCTTGCAGACCATAATTCCTTATGAAAGAAAGAATTATGAAGCACCTATAAATTAGTGAGTTCAATACCACACCATGCAGTCTTCCAACAGGAATATTGAAAGAACCCTACATGGCTTCTTGACTTTAAGATCAAGATTGTAGACCAGGATAGAATCATAAACATTCCATACTAATATGTCTAGACTATATTTGATACAATTCAGCACAACAGATTACATAAATTAGGCAATGTTGTTCTGAGTTCTACATTATGAACATGAGCAAAACTTTAGATAGATGATATGACAAATAGGGAAACAGTGAACAAACACTGCTCTGAAGACATGATTTGTACATAATGGGGTGCTCCAGTTCTCAAACTAGATTTGGTCCTTGTATATGGGATATGAGTCTATATTTCAAAAGTGTTCCTTCTAAATGTTTCATTCAAAGTGAACAGAGTGGCTTTCTAAGAAAACTTGAGAAATGTTTTATGGTGCAAATCCACACACATACACACACGCGCACACACACACACACACACACACACACACACACACACACACACACACACACACACACACACATCAAATGCAGCATATAACATATACTGCAGACCTTTAAGAACATGTCATCCTCACTTAAGTTTCAGTCAAGGAATGTATATCATAAGGTCTGTTTTCAATGAGTAGCACCATGTGAAAATACAGACTAAAAAAGCTACCTAGATACAACTGGTCTCTTCTCATTCTTTCAACCACCGTGATACACCAAAGTTACACAACGCCCATAGTTGACAAACAGAAGTAATTGTATAGAAGGCATTTTATCTTTCACTATTGAAATGATTCAGCTGTAGTTACTGTTAACTCATCTTTTCCAGGTACTTTGTAAACTGTGGATCCAGAAAATCCAATTATTCCTGACTGTGAGTAGACCTTTCAAAAAAGCTACAATGTGCCACATGTTTTGCATGTAACAGGGGAATAGGTCCGGGAGTTTTGTAATATTTTTGAGTTTTGAAAGGGAGAATGTCATTACACGTGCATTCTGACTTATTGTAAGCCATGTAGGAATCTTCCATTTATTTGCCACTTTTTTCTTTGTATGGGTACAATGTCCTACAGAGACTGTTGATGCTTTTGTTATCAAATTAATGAATCTGTCCAAAACTGATGAATTTACTTAGTTACATGATTTACTACTGTGACAAGATCTCATGCTTGATATAAGAAATGAGTAAACAAGCTAGCAACAGGTTAATGAGAATGAGAATATCTGTTCTAGCATTAACTAAAGCAGCTGGTGGGCAGAATGAATAAATTCCTTCAATGCATACAAAAGGTCAGTGATGTCTAATGTGCTTAGAATGACTTGCAATATAAAAAGTTAAAAATGACTGAAAATAGAGTAAATGAGAATACTGAAGTCACTAACAACGAGTACTAAATCATACATAGCACAGAGGAAGCCTTGTTATAACAGATGTAGGTTTTAGCATAATAAAAAGAAGGGTTCTGTAGAAGCTGTAGCAATGGCAGTCAGTTTATTAAGGTGAGTAGAAAGAAAAAAGTTACAGTTGAACAGACTGCATGCATTAGAGTGGAGTCATAAAAAAATAACTATTTGAGGACACAATTTATGCAAAAGGGATATGGACAGTGCAAAAGGTAAAACTATAAAAAGGCAGAGACAGAAGCTGATTTCAAAATCTGGAAGGAATAAGCTCAGAGTTAGTAATGTGAAATTCAAACTTGACACTAAAGTATAGTGAAATATAATATCTGTTCAAACACTCAAAGTACTGGGTCAGAAACAGAGTGACCTGAAACACTTGTGTAAATTATTTATTTATTCTGGGCTTCATGTAAAACCGAAGGGTCATAAAGTGTTAATGTATGAATATAAGCATAAGAATAAGAAATATAATTGTTTAGTTTATGTAGCTGATGTAGTGAATGCATCATTCTTATTGGGTCATGTAATGAATAAAAGCTTATCATACCAAAAAGAATAGGAATTGAGAATTTATGGATAAAATGTGAATCAGAAAATGTACAGCCCAATAACGTGATGGTTTATTGAACTAGTTTGAAGATTTATTTACTGTCTAGGCTGTTTGTCAGAAGATCATTTTATTAAAAAAATCGTATAATATAGTGTATAGTGAATGAACTGTACATCTGCTATGTAAATTTAAATTCAAAACCATCCTACCATTCAACTCATTTGCCCTTTATATTGGTCACTGTACCCTCCCTTTAATATAATTAAACTTCACTTAGTCTCACATTCATATCTTCCCAACCACTAGTTTTACACTGCAACACAGTATTTGACCCTTCAGCTGACATTTAAAGTCTTTGATTAGCACCACCTTCTAGTACAATCCTACAAACTAGTTGTAAACAAAGCAAAATACACACAATTTGATTTAAAAACCTCATTACAAAACTTACTATTTTAGTGACCAGCTGACAAAGGTACAATTAGGTTTTGACCAACAGTATACATCTATCTTAATTATATTTTTTACCTAAGATGCACATTAATTTCGATTAGGTGTGGAGACACTATATGAGTTAATTTTCAAAGACTTGATACATGATTGTTATTTCTAGCAGTGTAGAAACTGCATTATGCTCACAGAAAATGTTCTCTTTTTTAACATTTTACATGACCTTAATTAGCTGTGACAGGCAGTAGGTTATCCAGAATATTGAAGCAAACCTGTCAGAACCAGACCCACCATATGAGTATACACACATAACATATGAAGGGGTTCTGAAGACTAAATCCACAAGCCTTAGCTGTACTTTAGAAAGCCATACTATCAGCAAAGCCAGAACCTCATTCGTGTGACATATTCCACAAAACTCCCAGTGGCCAAAGAGAATCAAACACACGGAGTCAACACACCAGAACTGGGGAGAGTTCGTAACAGCAAAATGCCTACGATTAAAACCGAACTAAGCCATACTTGAAAGCTAATAAGGCAAATATTATAACCTATCCAAATCCAAGTGTGTGACCCTCCAGTGGCAATGAAACGAAAAGCAGAGATTCAAAGGAACTTCAAATAAGATGCATTCATAAAAAATAATAATAAAGTTTATTCCAATGAGTGAGCGCTTTCGCCAAAGGCTTCTTCAGACTCTTAAAACAATGAATAAAACTGTTTGAATCATTTTTAAACCATCCTTAAGCTTCCTATTGGACATTACAAATTGATATGTCACATGTTATCTTGTCTTAAAGGAACAGATACTCAAAAAAGTTAACATAGTTAAATGCAACAATATTTAGAAGGAATACTTCCATCCAAATATACAATTAATGATCAGAATGTCCATGCAAATAAGTAAAAATATGCATATACCCTGATACATTCTAAAAATAAAAGGAGCATTGTGCTTGGTCCTATATCATTCTACAATCATTAAAAACTGTTGCTACATTCATTAAAACCCTGAACATTCTCTCTCCTCATGGTGTTAAAACATTAAAATCCTTAGATAAACAGCAAGTTTTATCGCGTTTCAATATCTAGCATCTCTACTAAGATAGTGGTGTGTCGAATGCAACTTTGCATATATCAGATTAAAAATTAATATAGCGAGAACTCTGTACTAAAAATATAAGCGTACCTTTACCACAAAACAACATAGCGAATATAAAGTATTTGCGATGTGCCTCATCAAGGAGTCAGACCTCATCATATCGGTGAAAGGCTGTTGTCCAAGATTAAAAATTCCACAAATAGGAACCTCTTAGATTCCACGTAAAACAAACTGTTTACAAGTTGTAAAGTGCGTGTGCTGTAGGAACTCTGAATGCAATTGAGTACAACCTAACTTCATGCGCTATGGTAACTCAACGTGCGGTGAGCACGTTCTAAGCATCTAAGTACTGAACAACAGAAACAATGTTTAAATTTCTAAGAAAAAGGTGAGCCTATATTCGTGCTGTCCTGTGCCTAAAATAGACAGTATTTGTAAGCACGATTATGCCCTAGAAGCATATATTGATCACAAAGTGTCACTATTTAAAACAATGAAGCGTGTACATATTAATGAGTACACTTATTAAGGTGTTAGCTGAACATGGCAGAGATGGCATTAACTAATACAAAATAAAAAGATAAAAACAGATAAATAGTGGAATGCTAGGCGTAACACATAAAAATTGACACAATAAAGCTTGAAATTAGCACAAAGCACACATATAATAATACCTAAGTATAAAGCTCCATAGATGATAGGGTCCCTAACTAGTAAAAAAGCAACTACTTCCATGTACATAGTTGGTGCTAAATATAACAACATTCTAAGTTAAAAAGGTCAAATGAAAAATGTGAAGAGATAAACAATCCGCAACAGTACTAAGCCTGTACCTAATGATAAAACAAAACTATCTATTGATGTAGATGACCTCTTCCTTATTTGGTTGGGTGATGAACCCTCTTTAAAGAATTTCGTTTCTTATTTGGATAACACTACGGATTTTTTAAAATTCACCATGAATTTTTCAGATGAAACTATACCATTTTTGGATGTGGAAGTATTCAGGATGTCCAATGGCCTTATTAATACAACCATTCATAGGAAAGCCTGCCAAAGAAACAACATACTACACAGAAACAGTATGCATCCTGTACAAGTATTCCAAAATGTCCTTAAAGGACAATTCATGAGAGTATCAAGGTTGAACCCACAACAAGAGTTCTATGAGAAAGGAATAGAGGACATGAAGGATAGATTTCTAGAAAGGGGCTATAAAGAAAATGAAATATTAGAAATGGTCAGAACTGTGGAGCGTCTAAGAACGAGTACTGCTAAACCTTACTTTATGGCACATGAAGGTAGTATGAAGAGTCGCAAGCCTTTAAAAACTGAAATTAGAACCAACCTCACTTTCAGTAAAATGAACTTGGAGGTGAAAAAAACCCTGGATAGACACTGGGGAATACTGAAATCCGATAGGGATGTCAATGAGGTAGTAGGACCAACACCACGTATAACCTACAAGAATCATCAGAATTTAAGAAGCATTTTATGTAGACCCAAACATCCGGGGAAAAGTAGACCAATAAATGATAGAAACACAGTACCCTGTGGTCATTGTAATCAATGCATCTACATTAATAAAGATACCACTTTTGAGCATCCTGTTACGCCACGCACATATAACTTCAGAACTAACACGAACTGTGAAAGTAAGAATGTGGTATACATGGCCACCTGTATAACCTGCAAAAGCTATTACATTGGCAAAACCAATAGATCACTTAAGGAAAGAGTTAGGGAACATATTTACCACATTAGAATAGGTACTGAGACCAATGCCCTAGCTAGACACAATACAACAGCAGGCACCAATCATAATTTTAAATTTTGTGTTATTGAACAAGTCAGCGTGGGTTTTAGAGGTGGTGATCTAATCAACAAAACCTTAGAACAGGAGACACGTTGGATTATCAGACTAAGGTCTGATAGGTCACCAGGGCTTAATGATAAAGTGCAACTCAAACCATTTTTAAGAAGTAGAAGACTACGAAGATGACGTAACCTACTATTACCTAAATAGAGTAGTAAGGTAATTTTAAAACTACGTATTGATGTCACTCTTATAGTAAATCAGTGTAAGAATCAGTCCTTGTAGACTGAATATAATTATTTTCATAGTATTAATGTTCTGAGCTTTATAGCCACAAGTAGATGTGTTCTTAGTATCAAATCCCAGGAACTGATGGACCTTTGGATATGTTCGCTTTCTTGTTTTAGCCTTACTTCTGAGCCCATACCTCACATACTAGTATGTTTTTCATCCCCTCCTATCACCACCTCAATATATTAGTGGTTATTGGGCATAGTTTACACATGCATGTGTGTAAATATATACACATGTATATACAAGCATGCATATACGTCTATATATTTGTTCACTGTAGCTGGAATTTATTTTGCGACTGAGCTAGGTACCCCATACATCAATAGATAGTTTTGTTTTATCATTAGGTACAGGCTTAGTATTGTTAGCGGATTGTTTATCTCTTCACATTTTCATTTGACCTTTTTAACTTAGAATGTTGTTATATTTAGCACCAACTATGTACATGGAAGTAGTTGCTTTTTACTAGTTAGGGACCCTATCATCTATGGAGCTTTATACTTAGGTATTATTATATGTGTGCTTTGTGCTAATTTCAAGCTTTATTGTGTCAATTTTTATGTGTTACGCCTAGCATTCCACTATTTATCTGTTTTTATCTTTTATTTTGTATTAGTTAATGCCATCTCTGCCATGTTCAGCGAACACTTTAATAAGTGTACTCATTAATATGTACACGTTTCATTGTTTTAAATAGTGACACTTTGTGATCAATATATGCTTCTAGGGCATAATCGTGCTTACAAATACTGTCTATTTTAGGCACAGGACAGCACGAATATAGGCTCACCTTTTTCTTAGAAATTTAAACATTGTTTCTGTTGTTCAGTACTTAGATGCTTAGAACGTGCTCACCGACGCTGAGTTACCATAGCATGAAGTTAGGTTGTACTCAATTGCATTCAGAGTTCCTACAGCACACGGCACTTTACAACTTGTAAACAGTTTGTTTTACGTGGAATCTAAGAGGTTCCTATTTGTGGAATTTTTTAATCTTGGACAACAGCCTTTCACCGATATGATGAGGTCTGACTCCTTGATGAGGCACATCGAAATACATTATATTCGCTATGTTGTTTTGTGGTAAAGGTACGCTTACATTTTTAGTACAGAGTTCTCGCTATATTAATTTTTTAACCTGATATATGCAAAGTTGCATTCGACACACCACTATCTTAGTAGAGATGCTAGATATTGAAGCAGCGATAAAACTTGCTGTTTATCTAAGGATTTTAATGTTTTTAACACCATGAGGAGAGAGAATGTTCAGGGTTTTTAATGAATGTAGCAACAGTTTTTTAATGATTGTAGAATGATATAGGACCAAGCACAATGCTCCTTTTATTTTTTAGAATGTATCAGGGTATATGCATATTTTTACTTATTTGCATGGACATTCTGATCATTAATTGTATATTTGGATGGAAGTATTCCTTCTAAATATTGTTGCATTTAACTATGTTAACTTTTTAGAGTATCTGTTCCTTTAAGACAAGATAACATGTGACATATCAATTTGTAATGTCCAATAGGAAGCTTACGGATGGTTTAAAAATGATTCAAACAGTTTTATTCATTGATTTAAGTGTCTGAAGAAGCCTTTGGCTAAAAGCTCACTCATTGGAATAAACTTTATTATTTTTTATGAATGCATCTTATTTGAAGTTCCTTTGAATCTCTGCTTTTCGTTTCATTGCCACTGGAGGGTCACACACTTGGATTTGGATTGCTCTCTTTTATGTTTACGTGAGTCTCCTGCCTCAACTGATAGCAGCACTGCATTTGGCTTTTTGAGAAATATTATAACCTGGCAACCCCCGAAATATCTTGGTACTTGATTACTTCACTGAGTGCAAAACAAACACAAACTTTACAGGATTTTGTAAGCAGCCTGCCTGGCACCAAAACTAGGGAAATATCAAGAAGGTTAAAAAGGATTAAGGGAAATTTCAGCACCATCATTTTTCAGATTAGATCAAACAAGTTAAAGAGGCCATTCATCTTGGATATGCAATATGATACTGTGGAGTAATCAAATATCTTATAAAGTACAGAAAAATGCATCTGTTTAGTCAGATATTCCTATCACCTCTCTGAGAATCTAACTATTAAGACAACATTTTGAAACCCCATCAGAGGGTAAGGACATGGTGTCATTAACAGGAAATTCAGTATCTGTCACCTGGCCTGAGACATGCAACTAGCTGGGTACTTTACATCCAATGGGGTTCATGTCTCTCTTCTCCAGGAGCAGGAGTACCAAAGAGGACATTTTAAGTCCCATCAATGTTTTTTTTTTTTTAATTTTCAAGTTCCAAAAAACAATGTGCACAAGATTAAAACGATTCAGAAGTGAAGGTGAATTTCCTAAATAGTGGAAGTCTCAACAGTAAAGTAGATAAAATGGGTAATTTAGAAGCTTTCTTCTAGATGGAGGATTGTGATAACTGTGCCAAAATATAGATTTGGGATGATATGTTGGACATAATTTGTTTGATAAACAATACCTTGAATAGCACCCTCAGCTTTTATACAGGGAGGTAAGCCCTCTGCACCCTCATGTAGGGTGAGGCCTAGCAGTGTGGAGTATAATGCCTTCCACACATTTATACCAGCTACTGCACAGGGCCTCCCTTTTTTGGCATCTAATTCTCTGATGGTTGCAAACTAAGTGTAGTCATAGAATCTGCCAAAGACACAGACAGACACCCTCCAAGAAGGCTTGACACAGACTAATAACTGGTGCCAGAGCCATGATCTACAACTCACTGACAATAAATGCATAATAGTATCATTTGGGAAGACAGCTACCCCTGGTAACTACCACACTGATAATATACCCTTAGGAGTAGACTCAGTGATGAGGGATTTGGGAATGCATGTAGACAGCAACCTGGCTTTTGATCATCATGTGTCTGTGGTAGTAAGGAAATCATTGTATGCTGAACAATTTATAAACAAGGGTAAGGCATTTAGGTCCAAAGATGTCATTGTTCCTCTCTAGTTGATCCTCATCAGGGCAGTCACTGAGTACAATGCTCCCTTTGTTATGTACCTGACCAGACATATGCAACAAATGGAGCATCTACAAAGGTTCCCCACAAAAAAAAAAATACAGAGTATAAACAACATGTCCTATGTGGACCACCTCAGAGACATATCCTTGTCCCTGTCTCTGTCTCCTACAGACTACTGAGAGGTGGCATATACCTGGCATACAAAGCATCCTATGATTCCACTCTGATGGACCTGGTGCACATCTGCAAAACATATAACATAAGAATTACCCAGTTTAAGGACCAAACCTTGCCTCCAACATAAATAGGCCATGCTAGATGGACAGGTATGTATCTCAGAGGCTACACATTCTCTGGAACAGGCTTTCTATCCATATGAAGCAGAGTTCTTCCCTAACCCAATTCAAATGGGGAACTGGAGATTTACCCCTGGTCTGGCACCTATGTCTCTAGTAGACAGAAACAGTTTGTAAATGCTTGACCACCCATACCCAAGCCCACATATACCACTTAAATTAACCATCAGCTATATTTGAAATGCATGGATAGGCTTAAAATGGCTCCCAGGAGTTGTTAGCCTATTAATCATCTATGAACCCATGAACCCTGCCCCCCTCAACTCCCCCCCTCAACTTTTATACTTGTGATTGTGTCTCTGATTGTAACCATGTTATTATGTATTCGAAATTGGCATCCATGTTGAGAACACATAATTACTGGTGAGACCCGTTCTTTCTAGTGCATGGAGTTTTATTTACTCCATGTACTATCAGTTACAGGGGGAAAAAAGCAGAAGTATTTTACCAGCTTTGAAAGCCAGGAAAGCACTTAGTGAGTGCTGTTGCATAGACAGGTAGTAAATATAATTGTGGGGAAAAAGGTCAGTGGCAGTTTTTAAATACTGCCCTAAACTAAATAAGTTACTTACAAACTGATGTCTGTAAACTTCCATGGATGTATGAAGAAAAATATTCAGGGACAGTTGAGAGTGAAGGAATGTCCCTTCCCTGATACCAGACCATAACAGCACTTGGGGTGTGTAACAAATTTTAGAAACCTCTAAAAGCACCTTTATGGTTGTGTCTCATGCTACAGAAGCATGTTACAGGTTTGAGTTTCTTCTGATTTTGGTGTGTAATCATGATGCTACATGTAGTACATATGTATATCAACTGCACAGTTGCACAGCAGTGGAGAAAAATGCAAAAGTTAATCTTTGGTGAAAGTGTCTTTCAGTAGTATTTCCTTTATAGTATTATCCATCAGACAAATTACTGTTGAAAACCTGTCAGGTTCTCCACAAATCCCAGGATGTACTTCCTTTCATTATTGCAGATCTAATTGGTAGGTGGTAGTGTTTCAATGTCTGTAAATGAATGACTGAAAACCTGTAGCTAGGAAAACAACTCAGGAGAAGAAATTATTCATACAATATTTAATATCATTGACATTAAATATAACTATTGTAGTTATCCGTACCATCCAGATCATTGATTAGCAGCACAGAGTGGGCCTGCGAGACCATAGGACTTCTGTAGAGTATATGACTAAAGGATAACAAATAATTAATCAATTAAACAATTAAAATTCAATCCAAGTCTTACAGCAGTAAAACAATACACAAACAAGGAAATACTACTCTAAAAACAATGACTAAAGATGTACAATAATATTACAGGACAAAACTATATCCCTAGAAAATAAAAATATGTGAATACTAAACTCGAATAAAAATTTTTTGCTACAGTCATCATGGACCAACCTCAATGGGAAAAACCTAAATAAAACAGGCAGCTTTTAATTTTAGAATGCTACTAATATAAGCTTGTTCATTAAGCCTAGGGTTGTTAGTGGCATTACATTTAATCTGCCACCTAAGTTCTTTATATTCCAAAAAAAAAAAATCATCATATGGTCTGCCCCTGGATCCAAGGTCAACATGGTCGATGACAAAGGATTTAAAACAATGGTTGGGTGACTTTTTACATGCTTAAACAGTGCATTCCTAGTGTCTCTTTTCTGGATATGATATAGGTGCTGGTAAATCTGTTTCTCTTCCATTCTTTTATATCTTGCATTAAAATAAACAGTTTTTATATTTTTCTTTAAAGTTATCCACCATTTCATGCAATTTTTATAAAAAATGTTCATGTCTACATTATCTCTCCATCATTGATTAATCTCTCTTCTATCTACCTCATTTAAGTCTTTTTCATTTAGTCTTTGATTACCTTTACCAACCCTTATATATCCTTCCTTTTCTTGAACCTCTAAACAGGTTGCTAAGTGGTTTGAACAACTGGTTACTTTTATTCCTCCTTGTATTCCTTTCAAGGTTTCAGATATTATAAAATAATCTGTCTCCATTTTTGTATTATTTCAGTCCGGTGTCCATCACCCCATATACATAACCTTCTACTTTTTATTATTTCTGTTATTATCTTAGTATCACTTTCTTTCCTCTATTCTTCTTTTTCTCAAGTCAGAATTAAAGTTTCCCACTAATATTATTTCCATGTTCAATCCAACATAATTTATTTTTTTTAAAACATTGTTTTTATTTTGTTTTTTTTAACATGTTCATAGACTACAATTACTCTCTATACATTCTTTTTCCATCTTGCATCTATCAACTGTTTCTCTACCCAATATTACTATGGTATAATCTAAAACTTTTATTGATTTATGACATAAGATACCTAATCCTGAGCATGTTTCTATTCCCATATGCCAAATAATTTCACCTTCCCATAACTTTTCTGTTTTCAATCTTTCTCCTTCTGTTAATATTCTTATATCTTCTAATATAATAATATGAATATCAAGTATTGAACACCATTCTAACACACCTACCCCCAGATTCAGTAAACTTCCATGCAGGAATAGCTTAGTCTTCCTTGGAAGTGGCCGTTTAGGAGCAGCGCGGCAGCGTGCCATGCATATTAATGAAGGTGTGCTTCCTGAGCTCCTAAATGGTCACGGAGCGTGGACGATGCAGGGGGCGTGTCTGAGAGCAGAGCTGTCACAATATACAGGTCCCTGCAGTCAAGAATTGCAGTTCAGCTATTACAATGAGTGAGACTGCTCATAGGGGGTTGCATACCCCCAGCAACACCCCCCCAGGTTTATAAGAGCAATATTTAAAATATAATAATATAAACAATTTATTTTTATCAAACAGATAAAATTTAACTGTAGGTGTGCAGGTTTGCCCATTGCTTAGCTATGTATACTGTAGCTTAAATGGCACAAGAAGATAAATATCAAGATATATGCAAATGAAGCAGTACTGCAATAGTGTAGTGGTCAGAGCATTCGCCTTACGAGCAGTAATTCCTGGTTCGAGTCTCACTCTATTACATTCAATTTTCCATGTCAAATCACTTTATGAACAATATTTTTTGTTGTATAACCTACTAAATAACATATATTTGTGAACTGGAGTACTGCATTATATGCAGATGTGAGGTGTCATTGTAATAATGTTGTAAAATCCACAGATAAACACAAGTGTCCCATACGGTATATGTACACATGAATCAGGGATACAAATCAAAGGTATTATGTATAATGAATGATAAATCCATACAGTGTCCAAATCCACCACCTTCCCAAGAACCATGTTATATTTCTGTCTAAATTAGTGCGGGAGTAAGCGAGAGTAAGCAATATTAAGCAGTAGTAAGCAGGCGTAAGCATATTTAAGCAGTAGTAAGTGGGTTTAAGCCAATTTGCATGGGGGTAAGAAATGCACACAGAGGGTAAGCAATACTGAAGCTAACTCTCTGTAAGCATATTTAACTGGAAGTTAGCATTGCTTACCTTCGCACAAACCTGTTCAAACCCACTTACAATTGCTTAAAAGTGCCTTAATCACTCTGTATCCAACAGCCGCTGTTCTGCCCAGCAACAAAATAAACAGCCCTTGCAAGTCTTGTACCCAGGACCCTGTATACTATAGTCACAGTAGTTAACCAGTAAGCCATCACAGCAGTGCATAAGACTGAGGTATCACCAAACAGATTCTCACTACAGGAAAATCAAACTTAACAAGTGAAAGGAATCTATATACAGTTTTATGTTGTATAACCTACTACATAACATAAATATGTGAACTGGAGTACTTCATTCAGTCCAGATGTGAGGTGTCATTGTAATAAAGTGTTGAAATCCCCTAATAAACACAAGGACCCCATACAGTGTACGTTCACATGAATCATGGATACCACACACATATATAACATGTAATGAATAATAAATCAATGCCAAACAGCAAATAGTAAGCAAATTAAAAATTAAGCAATGGTAAGCATTTCACAGCCCATCTTATTAGGTGTAAGCAATGTGTAGGCCAGCTAAATCAGTTTGCCCATTGATATACACCTTTAAGCAATGCCAACCTTAGGTAAGCAGGTTTGCCCACCATAGCTTAGCATTTTCAAAACCATCCAATCAAGGCAAAGTGTGGGAAATTGGCCATATTTAAACCCAATAGCTGGGAATACAGCTCATAACTCATTGCAGCTTCCTCCTGTAGGCACTATGACTGGTGTGGGAGAAGGAGTGCACTTTTGGGTGCAGTGCTGGGGCATCCAGGAGTCCAAAGTCATGGCATGACTCCTTGTTAAAGACCATGACCAGAGACTGCTGCAGGGCCAGTACCAGGGTTCCCAATATAAACTGGAAGCCTGGGACAATCTCGCCCATGACCTCACCAGTGCTACTGGCATACCTCAAACTGGTAAGCAGGTCAGGCATCATTATGCCAACCAGAAGCAGACAAAGAGGGAGCTCTTGGATCAGTGAATCCAAAAGGCTAGGTGGATGGGGAATGTCCCAGCCGTGTGTAAGTATCAGTCTACTACCTGTTTAATAACTGCCAGCTCATGTATATTATGGATAGGTATGGCTAAATATTCCTCTTATGTCTTTGACAGTGGCAGACGAGTGGGCTGTGAACCGGGAAGCCCATGCCTGTAGATTGCAGAGGTTGCGTCGAGAGGCAGGTTAGTAATACTCTTGCATGTACTGTCATAAGAAATAAATCTAAAAGCAGTAGAAAGTTAATTGCCAGTATAAACCTGTATTTTGTATGGCATATACTGAATACACCAGACAATATAGCAGGAAGACTCTCATATTGGTTGTATGTAAGTAAAAGGTTAACAGCCTGACAGTAAAGGGCTAACTGCTGGACTGCTTGTGTTTACTCTGGTATCATATGGTAAAGTAATGTTGCAATCTCTTAATAGTACTGTTGTATTAAGCACTGTTACCCACACTGGGCTACATAAATAAAATGTGTAGGAATGTCTGTATATGACTGTTATAATCACAAGAGGTCATATTGTACAACTGAGAGAGACTTAGACAGAAAACAGTGAAAAGATAGACAACATAATCCAAAAAGCTTACTCAACTGAGACGTGAGCTGTTTTATTTTTAGCACACACAGCCATGGTTCGAACCCTGAGAGTGGTAGTAAGCTGTATGCAGAATCATACCCCACAACTGTACAGATTGGTCCAGAATGTCGAGTTAATTGGCACATATCCACTGCCTGTTACCCTGTCCCCCTGGCAAATCAGTGGGATGATCCCAGAAGTTTAGGCAGCAAATAATGACATACAACTGATTGTCAGACATCATAACTGACAGAAATATATCTATAAGAACAACCCTGTTACTCTAGCAACTCACCAAAATTTTATGAAAGTAATAAGAAAAGTATGTGCCATCTCCACCCCCATGTTTTGAAGCTATGACCGGAGTGTGTGCAGTAACAGAGTGAGACATATGTGTATAATAATAATAATGATGTGGAATCTGGTAATATGTGTGACAACATTAAGGTAGTGCTAGCAAACATTCCCCCACAGGTCTGTCAGATATGAAAACTTTGCCTAGAAATAAAAGTTTGAAATCCTGGACTGGTACTGTTTAGTCTGGTATTGTATGGCAGTGTTAGTGTTGCAGTATCTCTGACTAATAAGGTATTACTCATCACTATCATCCACACTGTGCTACATAATAAAACTGTCTAGGAAACCCTGTATAAGAGTGTTGTAATTACAAGGTCAGATTGTAAAACCATGGGAGACTTATAGACAGAAATCAGAGAAGAGATACACGGCAATATCCATATAGCACACTCAACTGTGATGTAAACTATTTTATTTTTAGCAGACACAGCCATGGTTCGAATCCTGGGAGTAGTAGTAAGCTGTATGCAGAATCATACCCCTCAACTGTACAGATTTGTCCAGAATGTCCAATTAATTGGCCCATATCTGCTGGCTATTACCCTGTCCCCCTGGCATATCAGCATGCTAACCTCTAACATGTAGGCAGCATTTAATGTCATATAACTGACTGTCAGGCTTGTACATATTTGGAAAATGTCTATGAAAACAAACCTGTCATTGTACAACTCACCAAAGGTTTATGAGGGCAATAGTCAAAATATGTCCCGGTTTCACCTGCATGTTGTCAAGACATGCCCAGAGTGTGTGCAATAAGAGATGGACAGGTATGTGCATAACATCAACCTGGAATCTGGGAATATACGTAAAAACAGTCAGGTTGTGTTAACAAGCAATACTTCCACAGGTATACCAGGTAAGAGGTATATACTGCAGGTAAAACTCAGTTCATGTATATAGTTGTCTACATCCATACCACTGTCCAAACTAAGGCCATAGGGTAGTGTAATAATACCTGTAAGGTACAGATCACAGCACTGACTAGGAAAGTAATGAGAACTACAGGGATATACAAGTTGTTAATTGACATCTTTCTCCCTCCCCACCATATTTGCAACAATAAACTAAATACACAACTCAATCAGTATGTGCACTATTAAATATACTTTTGGGACATATGTCCTATTGTTTGATAAATATTTAAATTTGTTTCCATGCATGTGCCGTGTTGAAATACTCCCACATTGGTGGCATGCTGCCATCAATGTACCTGCATGCTGTTGTAATGACCACTGTGGTTCCATATATGCATGTGTTCTGTTTGCTATGCAACTGTTCCATATCTAGTGTTTCGGGTTAATGGGAATATCTATGCATGCTGTTATACCTAATCCTGGAAAGGGTTGACTATTACTAACCCACATATGTTGTAAAATTGAAACACCATAGCATGTTTGGGAAGGCTGGCCCCAGCAGACCCACCTCTCCCACCTCATCTGGCCATGGCATCGGGCACCAGCACATCTGGGGTCCACCCTGGGACCTCCTCATCTGCTGGTCCTACACAACCTTCGGGTGGAACTGCCTCAGGGGAGGGGGCTCACCCCCTCGGGAGCGGGTGCGGACAGGACACTGTCACCCATCGCCAGGCCTGGGGACTGCTGCATAGCGAGCTCCACAGGGAGTTTGGAGATCTGCTATGCCAGCTTGAGGGCCGTATGGTGCAACTAGAGGGTCAGCCTGCCCCTCCTACTCAGCCCCCAGCACAGCCACCTTTGGGGCCGTGAAGGTGCAATGGTGACTATTTCCACTAGGGGGCTCATGGGCTTCTGACTTCCAAACACCCCTCCCCATCCAAGGTGTTTACCCCCACATGTGTCATATACCACCCCTGTATGCTGTCTTGTCTGTTATCCAACCCAACCTACCTCCCCAAATATACCTACTATCCCTCCCCAGCATCCCACTCTCAACTAAAAAAAAAGGGCAATTTGTTCCCAAAAAAAAAATCCTGCCGCATACATAGCTGTCCATTTCACACACATGTCCAATGGACACATGTAATCTAGTATAATTGGTTTCACAACATATTATTGTTGTCCTCACCCCTCTCTCAGGGGTATAAGTGTCCAAATCTACCTTCAAATAAGTGTATATGCACAGCTGTTGCTGTAGAAAAAATGGACCTTCCCTACACCCATCCTGCACATCCTTAGCTATTTTCCCTACTGTCTTTCCCTCGTTATGCCCTTTTTCACCACTTTCCTATCAACCCTTTTTCATTTCTTTTAAAGAAATTAGCATGGGGGTAAGCAGGAGTAAGCACTTTTAAGCAGCAATAAGCGGGTTTAAGCTTGTTTACATGGGGGTAAGAAATGCCTACACAGGTTAAGCAATTGAGAAGCTAACTGAGTATAAGAAACTGTAACCGGAAGTTAGCAGTGCTTACCTCTGCGCAAACCCATGCAAACCCGCTTATAACTGCTTAAAAGTGCCTTACTCACTCTGTATCCAATGGCCCTTGTTCTGCCCAGCAACAAAATAAACAGCCTTTGCAAGGCTCATACCCAGGACCTTGCACAGCATAGGTTCATAGGTTCATAGTTTGGTACTAGGCTATCGGCCCTGGGGCCTATAAAAGCCTAGCCAAACAATTCCCAGGATATTTCTTCCCACAATATTTACTTCCGTGGACCCCTGTTTAGCAGAGCGACTGACGGGATCCCTGGGGTGAATTTCCTATCTCCCATCCAATCATCAAAGTTCCTTTTGAAGAGGGCCA
This sequence comes from Protopterus annectens, assembly GCF_019279795.1. Taxonomy (NCBI): domain Eukaryota; kingdom Metazoa; phylum Chordata; order Ceratodontiformes; family Protopteridae; genus Protopterus; species Protopterus annectens. Next base: position 1,748,334,657 of record NC_056726.1, on the reverse strand, counting down.
AGGAGGTGCTCTGCTTAACATGTATGGGCAGTCTGTTCCAGAGTATGGAGAGTCTTTGGGTCAGGAACCTATCCCTCCAGCATGTTTTGTTCATTGTGATGACAAGGTTTAGATCCCTGGAGCATGTGGCTCTGAGGGACTGGGATTTCTTTAAGTGGAGCATGTCCAACAGCTCAGGGTTTGACATGGCCTTGTATGTTAAGCAGACATCATCTCTCAGTAGACGATATGCCACAGAGTATAGCTGGAGTTTTTTTAGATGGTCAGCATAGGGCATCTGCTTTAGGCCTGTGATTCTTTTAGTGAGGTATTTCTGCAGCCTTTCCAGCTGTTGCAGATGTTTTGTGAGGAACATACCAAATGGGGCATTGTACTCTATAATGGGTTCAATGAGGGATGAGTATAGTGGGACAATGACCTCCTTTTTTCTGGATGAAAAACCCTTAGTGATAAGGTGTGCCACATAGAAGGATTTTCTGACTGTTGTGGTGATGTGGTTATCGAAGGTGAGACCACTGTCCACTTGTATCCCTAAGTCTCTCATCACACTTTCAGTGTTTAGTGTACTGCCACATGTTTTTTCCAAAGGGTACATGTTTTTTCCAAAGGGGATGACTATAAATTTCTTGGCATTAAGCTTGAGCCCATGGCTCTGGCACCTAGCATCTGTTTCTGTAAGGACCTTTTGTAGAATATTAACATCATTTGGGCATTCAATAATGGCTCCCAGTTTGCAGTCATCTACAAACTTTGTTAGCCAGAGTCCCTTAGTGTTGGCCTTTACTTCAGAGAAGTAGATGCCAAGCAAGAGCGGTCGCAGGACTGAACCCTGAGGTAATCCACTTGTCTGGAGCTGGATTTGGAGTCGGCTACTTTTACAGTCTGGGTTCTGTCAGTAAGCCAGTTGACACCCATCGAGTAATGTAGGGATTTATGCCCAGTTTATTAAGTTTATCTATGATTCCAGAGTGGGGGATGGTATTGAAGGCCTTGGTGAGGTCCAGATAGGCTGCATGGACCACCTTACCCTCATCAACAGCTCTGGAGACTGATTCAAAGAAGTCAGTCAGGTTCAGGAGACAAGATCAGCCCTTCACGAACCCAAACTGGGTGGGATCCAGTGTTTGATGGTTGCCAATGTCTTTGTTTATAAGTTCCATGATAATCCGTTCCATGCCCTTGCAGATCATGCTCATCAGACTGATAGGACAGTAGTTCCCAGGATCCAAGGTGGATCCCCCTTGTGGAGTGGGATAACTGTAGCTGTACGCCACTCAGTGAGCATGAAGCCTGAGGTGAGGCTATGATTAAACATGACACTTAGGTGAGATGCTAGTTCATTTTGTAGTTCATATAGTACACAGCCTGGGATGTCATCTGGTCCCATGGATGCTGTATTCTTAGCTTTGGAGAGTGCGATTTCTACCTGTGTGGCCATGATTACTGGAATTTGGCAATCTTTTGGTATTGAGATGGGCCCTTTAGGGGTGATAGGGAGGGTGGAGTTGGCACTAAATTGACCTGCCAGGATATTGGCAATATCCTTGGGATCAGTATATTTAATGCCATTCTGTTGTATCTCAGAGCAGATCTGAGCATTGCCATTTAGATTCTTGACATAACTATAGAATGCCTTGTGGTTGTCTTTGGAATCTTTGGCAATTTTATTTTTGTAACTAGCTTTGGAGGATTTTATGAGGGATCTCAGCTTCTTACTGAGGCTGGTAAGGGAGTTTTTTGCATCCTAGGATTTTCCTCTTTTCTGCAACAGTTTCTTCCTTTTGTTGTATAGTTTGTTTATGGCAGGGGACCACCAAATTGGCTTCCTTTTTTTGGAGTAGAGCATCTTGGTTCTATTTGGGATGGCACGATTCATGCACAAGTGGATGTGCTCATGTAGTGCCTTAGTGTAGGATTCAGCAGTTGAAGTTTCAGCTCCCATCTGCATGGGTGACATGAAGTTTGTCACTTCTGACTTAAGTAGCATGAAGTTAGCTTTAGAGAAGTTTTTTGCAGATGTTTCCTTACTGGGGGTGGGGGTGGGGGTGGGATGTGGATGTCAAAGTTGATTTGCTTATGTTCAGACCTGACCAATGAGGGGGTGACCACTGGTGTGGAGCATCTATCTCCCATGTTGGTAATGACCAGGTCTAGGATATTGGACCCCTTGGTGGGACAATGGGTTAGTTGATCCAGTGCGTTGGAATTTATGAATTTCAAGAACTGTTGGGAAAAGGTGTTGGTACCCGAGTAGTTTTCCCTGTTAATGGCAGGGTAGTTGAAATCACCCAGTATTATGGTGTTTGGTTGTATCTTAATATTTTCCAGTATGTTTAGAAAGGTATAGTGAGAATCTTGGGGCATGGTAGGGGATCTGTAGCAAGCTACAATTTGGATTGCAGTCTTACCTAGTGTTAGTTGCACCTGGAGAATTTCAGATGCATTGTGTTGGGCAACTAGCCTGGAGGTGTGAATATCTTTGGTGAATATGGGCACTCCTCCACCTTTAGTGTTTTGGTCTTGGTTTGGTGGCCAAAAAGTGTGGTAAGAGTTGTATCCTGGTATTGCAGTGGTGCTCTCTGGATTCTTGAACCAGGTCTCAGTTACTGCACAGATATCGATGTTCTCCATTTTTAGGAGTGCTTTGAGAGAGTGTATTTTGAGGTTTAGACTTCTAGCATTGAGTAGCATTACCTTCAGATATTGCATGCTTGTATCTGTTACGGTGGTGGTTTTGTCCTTTGAATCTTTCCTAAAAAAGGCACTATAAATGTGGCAAGAGCTTTAGCCATTAACCTGAATCCCAGGGGTGACAGATGCAGACCATCTGTGGCAAAGCATCATGGTTTGTCAATCATGTCAGCCCAGGGAGACAGATACTGGATCCCCTTTGAATGACACCAGAAGTGTAGCCAATTGTTGAGGTCAATCATTTTGTCCTTATACTGTGGTATCATTCTAGGTGAAGGCAGGATGCTACTCAGGACTAGAGTCATACCTGCCTGGGCCACATGATCTGAGAGCTCTTCCATGTCTTTTTTCATGTAGTCCAGGGAGGTACGTCTCAAGTCATTCACTCCAACATGCACAATGATAGAATCATATTTGTACTTGTTGTGGAGTGACTTGAGTGCATACGTTATGTGGCGGATCCTGGTACCTGACAGGCAGCTGACTGTAATTTTATCCTTGCTCAGCCTGCTGAGTGGGATATCAGTGTGCCTGACTATAGAGTCACCTATGACTAAAGTGTTGGGTACGATGTCTTGCCTTAGGGGCTGTTGTTGTGTGACACACTGGTGTTGTGAGCTATGTGTCACTTTGGTTGTGACTGGTATTTGTTTGCATTTTAGCTGCGGAGGTCCTTGTTGCATGGGCAGGTTAATGTTATGGGCCTCCGCATATGTGGGTTTAGTGTTGCTATGTGTGGGTGCTGATGGTATGGGTTTTGAAGGGCTATGTGTTGCTTGAGGTGTAGTGCAGGTGTTAACCTTCTTCTCTTGACTGTCTAGCACAATCTTGGCTGGAGAGAGCTTTGCTTCCAGTTTGGCTATGTAAGTGCATCTCTCACAGATTGTAGTGTTGGGTGGTAGGAGGAGAGGGTGTCTGTGTACATGAGGTAGTTGATGCATTGCCCCAGTATGCCCAGATTCACCAGGTGGACAGGAGAAATCACTGGAAGCTGACCCTTGGACATGCCTGTTTAGGTGCTTTTTTTGTAAAGTACAAGAGCTGTTTTCCCTTATCTTTGCAAGATACTTTGCAATTATAGACTGTTTAGTGCCTACGATTTATTTCTCCTTATTAACAAGGAGAGTTGAGTGTTTGTATCAGTTTAAAGCTTCCTAGTGCTTTCCAGCAGGTTCTAGAGCAAGTGCTAGTCGCAGGGGTTCAGATTTTAGTGCTACTACTGAGAAACCAGCTAGTTTTAAGGGGAAATTTAAAGAGCAGACTTTCTGATACCTGCAATAGTTTAACCGTAGCCCTGTTGTACTGCATGATGTGAAAAATGCGCAAACACATGCGTTTTTAAGCCAGAAAGTTGAAAGGGATAGAAATCAGCTCAAAATGGCTAATAAAATTACAATTTCAGAGCTGGAAACCACTCCTCTAGTGTTAGATAGTAAGTACAGTGCTCACCACTCCCACTGGTAAGCAGTAGGACTTCCCTCTACCACAGCAAGGTCTGGATAGCTCTGAACACAGAAAATAAAGTCGTGAAACCAGCAAAACCTGGGATCTGGACTATACTAGCTAGGAAAGGTGGTAAACGAGCAAACAAGATTAATATTTTTTTTGGATTTTTGTTTTGGTTACAACAGGCTAAACAATGCAACAATACAGTAAATAAACACAGAAAAGGCTAACACACTTGAGTGTGTAGCCCTAAACAGTAAATGCAATTAAAACTCTACAAAATTAGAAATGTAAAACTTTTTCAATTAAGCAAGGCAAGTGCACAACTGAAAAATGATGTAAGAGGCAGTAATACAGCAGAATAAGTAGCTAGTCTACATATACAGAAAAGTCTATATATACAGAAAAACAGCTAAAACACACTAAAACAATTCAGATGTAGTGCAACCTAGAGCACTTGAGTTGTAGCAATATTAAGGCAAATACAGTTTTAATAAATGTACTAAAATATACTCTATATTTCCAAAATGTTTGAGAAGCACAGTCAGAACACGAGGAGATTCAGGCAATTGTTTTTTGTAAGAAAGGGAGAAAGGAGGAACAGAAGGAAAGAAACTAAGTGGGTTGGGCTTCTCAGATGTTCTCTCTGTATTAGGTAGAATGAACTAAAGACACTAGACTGGGAGGAGTGTCCCAGATCAAATTTACAGTAGGGGTGGGCAACTGCAAAGCCATCGATTATAACAGCAAGACACCAACAGGGAGGGAGAGGACCAATATTAAAGCTAGTAGCCTACACTCTTTTAGACAGTAAACACTACAGAAATTATTATCTCAGCAGTGAGCCACAAAATGAAAGTTTTTAAACAGATAAAGGAGCAAGGAGACTCTACAGAATGCTTTAACTGCAAACAAATCAGTTATATGATACAATCCTTGGCAGGAAATCAGAACAAACAAATAGGTGCTTAACAAGTACAGAAAATAGCAATAAAATACAGTAAAAGTATGCAGCAGGCAGTAAAAAGTGCTATATATAAATTGCTAGAAGCAATAACCAGTATAAATAAGCCAAAATAAAAGGATACTTGTTATTATATATCAGATAATATCAGATACCATGAGATAATATATTACAGTATTTATGGAAATACTAAGAATGTACTATTACAACAGTAAAGAATATGTCTTATAGGTTCATAGGTTTATACTAGGCTATCTGCCCTAGGGTATTTATAAGCCTAGCCAGAGTGTGTTTGGCTTTCGCCACCCATTTTAAAATAATTTTGCTATGCCCTTTTTCAAGGTTAGTATACTGTGCCTCTGTCTAACAGTGACACAAAAGTGATACCCGGGGTAAACCTACGATCTCCCATCCACTCATCAAGATTCCTCTTGAAGAGAGTCAATGAGGGACTCTGCCTAACCTGGACTGCGATTTTATTCCAGAGTGAAGGGAGCCTCTGGGTTATGAATATGTCCCTCCAGCATGTCCTATTTATTTCAGTGCTGAGGTTCAAGTCTCTCGAGCGCATAGCTCGATGGGATTTGGATTTTCTGAGGTGCAGCATGTCCATTAATTCCGGGTTGGACATGGCTTTATACATCAGGCACAGATCGCCTCTGAGCAGGCGGTATGCCACTGAGTAGAGCTGGAGTTTCTTTAACTGGGCATAATGTTTCTGTTTATACAGTTTCAATAGCTTTTATTGTTTAAAAAACAATTACAATTGTTTATCTTATCCATTTAAAGTTTATTTTTCAGAAAATGCTCCGGAATGCAAGATGTGTGTAGGCTGCTAGAGGTGTGACATTCCATACCTCAAAGGAGTTAATGAGTTAAGCAATTATAAGTCAACTATTTTCCTATCAGCTTTAACCATGTAAATGTGGACCACTAAAGTGCATCACTGGATGATGTACTGATGACAGTAGATAACATACAAAATTTTAAGACAGCAACAGCACCAAATAATTTGCTTAGTATTCTATAAATCAATGCTTTAAACAGATCATAGTACCGCTCCTAACTCCTGACTTAGTCTGGTGAGGATTAAAGAGTACTGGAGGATCTGATTTTTAAACAGCTCATGGAGATTTCTGTAAAGGATCCAAGCATTATAAACCCTTACT